>NW_024426119.1:797548-924724 GCF_017311325.1 Ursus maritimus | reverse complement strand
GCGGACTGTGTCCTTGGTTTCTGTGGACAAAAGCTCTTCTTGTTGAACGTAAAGTCTCCTAAAGTTGGACTTTAAATTTCCCCTTAAACACTCCCGTCTTAGGGGTGACACCAGTTTTCTTTGTAGGGGTTCTAGCCCCTGCTTTAGCCACTGGCCTCAGAGCCCTTCCTCCCCTCCCAAGTGCTCTCACAATGCCTGCCTCCCACACCCTCCCAGGATAATTAGTGCTTTCCCAGCTCTGCTGTTTTGTAGGTCCACAATTATGATTTATAAATATCCCACAGACAAGAACGGCAAACAGTTTGAACCTCTGCTCTGGAATATTCTGAATGGCAGGTTGTTAACATGACGAGATGCAGGAATAAGCTTGGAAAGAGACTATAAGTATAGGAGGGGAAGGAGGAACTGCCCACGGCTCCTGCTGGGAAATCTCACCTCCTGCTTGGGTGGGGGCCATAACAGCAGGCTAGGGGCACGGCAGTTGTAAACAGTATTTTGTAAACCAGCAGAGTCAGTGTTCAGAATCAGACTCGAAACAGGAAGAACCCTTAGACCACCCATTTCACTGGGAATATGCTGAGACATGGGGCTGTTTGCACCAAGTCCTTCTTTAGGCTCCTTGTGTTCTGTTCTTGGCAGCATTTAAAATTTCCCAGGGCCTGACATCAATTTTAACAAAAGCATAGATAAAGAATTTTACTTATCCTCTTACTGGCTTTACTTTTCCAACTGATATGTATTCACACCTTAAGAATAATCTCAGTTGGATGATTGTTTCTCCCCCAAATCATGTTGAACCAAAGTCAGTTCTCTTCCCCAGACACCAATGGTAGCCATAGACTCCGTGTGACCTCCTGTTGAGTCTGTGTGCCAGACAAAGGACCATGTCCCATCTTTCCTCCTGGACTCGGAGCTGTGAAGAAAGCCAGGGTCTGACTGGCTCACAGCTTCCTGGGATGGTCTCATGGGCTGAAGCAGCCTCTCTTCACCATTCTGCAGGCTTTGTGCCCATCTGCTCTCTGGGACTTTCTCAAATCGGCCGCATGAATCTCGGGATGGATGCCAGTACCTTCAAGTTCTATACCATGTGCGGCCTCCAAGAGGGCTTTGAGCCTTTTGCCGTCAACATGAACCGCGACGTGGCGATGTGGTTCAGCAAGCGCCTCCCGACGTTCGTCAATGTGCCAAGGGATCACCCCCATATAGAGGTAATGTTACACACTGCGGGTGGCCCCGGCAGGGCAGGTGGGCCAAGGCACTAAGCTCCTGCTAATGCTCCTGTCAGCAGGCAGCTGCTTACCTAAGTCCATGCCCTGGCTGCCTCCCAGCCGCTGCCTCACTGGCCCTCAGAGCTGTAATCATGGGCATGTTTCTTGGGGCAGCTCAGTGGTGTCTTGCAAATGGCACCCACCGTGCAGAGACATCCTTGCAGATCGGTCCCCGGGCCTTTGGGCCACTGTGTTTCCTCCAGATATTTCTGTACTTCTGTGGCCATACAAGTACAGTATCCAAAGACCTTAAATGTTGTTTTCCTAAAAAAGTTCAGTGCCGGTACTCAAGATGGTATGCCCCAGACCTAATTCTGTGCTCATAACATGGTGTGTTTTAGGTCTTATTTATTTCTGCAGAACTACTTCCAGCACTTTGAGCTGACATGTAGTAGTTGATGATGATACGCTCATCTTATAGGAGGGAGCTCAGAGGAGCCAGAAATTGTAAGGAGCCTGCAGTGGGTCCTGGTTCTACGTCTGCTTGCTCTGTTTGCTGGTACCCACCATGGTTTTATTCTTGGGGGGTAGGAGAGGGGGCTAATGGAAAGTCAGGCAGATCAGCTCCCTTGAGGCATGAGACGCAGTGGCTTGCTTCCACCTGACGGTAAGTTCCCTTAACTCGCCTTCCAGTGCACACCCAACAAGCACCAACCCTTAATCCTCTCCTTTTCCCCACAGTCTTAAATAGTAGGGACTTTTATTCATGATTTCTACCTGATCAGCACTTGAGAAGGCCGGCTCGTAAAGTTTTAGAGGTCAGGAACCCCTTTGACAAACTGATGGAATCCAGAGACCCCGTTAGAAAAATACATAAACCACACAAAAATAGGTAAGTACACTCAGAGACCCCAGGATAGGAACCAATCTCTAGAATGTAGGGAGATACTTAGACCATAAGGAAATTAGTAGTAGTATAATCTTACTTTACTTCCTCTGCCCCCTCCCCCAGCAAACACACACATTTTAAAAACCCAGTTTTGCTCTTTCCTCCTCCAGCTCCGTCCCTTGCAGTGCTGTGCCCTGACGCTGAGAATTCCCCCAGTATTTAGAGGTGCCTCAACACTCAGGCGGACTGCGGCAGGGCTGGGAAATGTGCCAGGTGGGGGTCGACCCCTCCGAGGGAGCTGTGACGTCTCTCCTGGAGCTTTGGGCTTTCTGCTGTCTTTTTCCTTAAATAGTCTCTTGCCCACTGACAAGGGAAATCTTTGGAAACATTTTCTCCTTTAGCCTCTAGCCCCCTGACCTGAAAGGTCATCTTCGGCGGTTGCCACGCTGCATCCTCCAAATACCACCCCCTATGTTACACCTGTTCTCCACCCTTGATCTTGCAGAAAACCCGGTGGGCGTGTCCTGAAAATGCTCATTTCTCCAGCCAGAGGCAGATCTGTTATTTTCTGTGGAGCAGGGTCCAAGTAACAGAGTAACAGTTTGGTTATCACTGGTGACAACTTTGATAGTTCGCAGAAAGCCATGACGCATGGAATAGCAATGAGGGGAGGAGGGCCAAGGTCAAGGTCAGGCCCTCAGTTGTGTCAGGTAGGACCCATGGTGTTTCCAGGTGGTGAGGATCGATGGCACCACGGACAGCCCGCCATGCCTCAAGGTGACCCACAAGACGTTCGGCACACAGAACAGCAATGCCAGCATGATCTACTGCCGCTTGAGCATGCCCGTCGAGTGCCACTCCTCCTTCAGCCACAGCCCCTGTCTGGACAGTGACGCTTTCCAGAAAAGGTGAGGGCGAGGCCCCCGCTCTCGGAGGTTCTCCTCGTGTGTGCTATGAAGTTGGCTTTCCATCCCTCTGTTTCTTACTCTGCCTGAGCACAGGTGGGTAGGGTTCTCTCTGCTTTCAGTCAGGTGAAGAAATGAGAACGTGTGCACACGTGTGCATACACGTGTGCATACACACGCACGTGGGGGTTGGTGCGCTGTGTAATCAGGGGACCAGTCAAGCCAAACAGGGTCACATCCAGTGGAAACGTTTCTGCTCTTCTTGAGCCCTCTGGCTCTCAGCGTCCTCGCAGCCTACAAATCCGGTGTTTCTGGAGTAAAAGGAATATAAGTGCATGAGAGGGTGCAATTATTGTTGCCTTTGTGTGAAACTAGAAGCCTCTAGAAGCAAATACTGCCGTCTTTGTGTAACTATGGCCAGTGTCCAGCCCTGCAGCCGTGCGACTTATAAGTACTATGACTTCTTCCTTCCTAATAAGGGGCATGTTCCTTGCTGTCTTTCTTTCCTTTAATGTCTATTTCTAATCGTTGATGGATGTCTGCCCCTCTGGAGCTGTCTTGTCCAGATTTCCTCTAGACTTTCACTCTCTACCAGCGTTTAACAAGTTCAGCTGCCTGCAAGAACAGGACAGGGTATTCAGGGGTATTCCTGCCTACATTATCTCAATCTTCCCTGCCTCCCCCTAGCTCTGACTTACCAGCCGGGCTGAAAGACGAGTGGGAAGTCACCGCCTTGGCTTGCAGTAGCAGATTACAAATGCCCAAGTCCCAAGACCAATTGGGATCGCTCATGTATAGGAAATAGTTTTCTAAATTTGCCTTCATCATTAAAGGTAGATCATTGCCTGTCAGAGTTGTGGAATTCTCTATACGGCTGAATAACTAAAACATGGATTATCTCCCCCCCCCCCCCCAGGAAACAGATGCAAGAAATACTCTCTCATACAACAACAGTAAGTAAATGTGCTCAATTACGGTTTTAATTATTTGATTCTTTGCTGTGCCTGGTAATATGCCCCTTACAGCAAAGATCTGCCTAGAGATCCTATTTAATTGCCAATTACTGTGTCTTTTAATATCCATCTTGATGCTTCCAGAACACATCTCCGACATTTCTCAAATGGGGAAAAAAAAGACAGTTACTCAGTACAAAGCCAAAGCTCCACCTGGAGCTCCTAATTGGGCACCATTGTGTACTTGTGCCCATTGGCCACCAGGGACCAGCGCTGCCTTTCTGATTGAAATGAACGTGGGATTGGTTGGGGGGGGAGGCTCTTTCATTTAATCCTTTTGTTTGTTCTTTTATGTAAACTTCTATGAATCAACTCTCCCATCTCTCCGAGCAGTGCCAGGAATAATGTTGAAAGCAATCAAGTGAGAAGCAGGAGCAGGGAACAGTCCAGATAATGGAAGCTGATTTGGTCCCGTTTCTCTAGCTAGACAATAGTCAGAAAGCAACACTTGCTAATTTCTTTCTCTCATCCTTCTTTAGCACCTGACCCCCCCCCAAAAAAAAAGTCTTTGGAAGAAATGCACGTCACCCCTTCTATAAAGTTACCCCTCAATCCCAAGGTGGTGGGTTAAGCACAATCAGGAATAACACTGTGCTACAGCATGTCACACACTGCCTGTGTGCAGGGCAGGGCACAGTGCATGGGACACTGCGTCCCCTTCCCACTTCATTCCCACAGCGGCCCCACGAGATGGACAGTACGATGCACTCTGAAACCCAGGTCAAATGCCCTGCCCAAAGTCACACAGTTGGTAGCTGCCAGTGGTAAGAGTCAAGCCGCAGTTTGTCCGGCTGACCCTTTTATCTCCTAATCAACAAATTACAACAGACTACCCGTAAGAGTAACTTCACTGAGAACAGCTGTGCTCAGTTGCATAAAGCGAGGAAGCAGTCCCTTACCTCGGAGCTTTAGCTATTAGCCTAGTGGGACCCCTCCCCGGTCATAACGATGCCCACCGAGAACTGTCGTTCTCAACACGGGCTGCCGTCGACCGATGGCCAAGCACGGCACCTGTGGCCACCATGTGGGCTTTTTCTTTTGCAGCGTCTTTTTCACAACTTTCAAAACAACAGCAACAAACACTTTGCACTTCCCCTGTGCTATCTCTGAGGGCAAGGGCCGTGCCCAGGAGAGGGTGAGGGTTCTGTGCGGGCCATTCTGAGTGGCGGCCCCCTGCTTTCATCAGGAGCATCTCTGGGCGAAGGGTGGTAGATGAAGTGCTCCACTGTCTCGGTGCTAAAGCACCGCAGGAAAGGGAGCGATAAGGAAGCCAGGTTCTCGAGTCAGCCCTTCCTGAGCCTGGAGTGCGGCTCAGCTCAGCTCTGGAGCAGTGTGCGCTTTTTAAGAAAAGAGGGCCAAGTGGGCTCCGGTATTGGTTCTGTCAGGTCTGGCCCCCCATCTGGGGGCCACTTACTCCGCTCCGTGGTCTCTCCCCAGCAGTGCTACTACGCAATCCGCATCTTTGCTGGACAGGACCCTTCCTGCGTCTGGGTCGGATGGGTGACGCCAGACTATCACTTATACAGTGAAAAGTTTGACCTGAATAAAAACTGTACGGTGACTGTTACTCTAGGGGATGAAAGAGGCCGGGTCCACGAAAGGTAAGGGGGCTCCCAAGGGGCGGGGTCAGCCACCAGGCTCCTCACTTCCCCCTACCCACCAGCTGTCTTCTTTCCCCTTCCACCCAACACCCCCAAAAAAGGAAGTGAGGCACACATCCCTGTGTCTGTGTAAAAGGAAGTGAGGCACAGGCTTAAAATCCTTCTCCGAACAGGCAGTACCATGGCAAAAGTGTTATTAGTGAAAATCGAGGGTAATTTCATCACGTGTGTAAAACATGACCCAGGGATGGGAGATGCAGATGGCCAGTTGGGAGTCTGTCCCCCTCAGACACTTCTCTGTGAGTTCTGGGTAGGCCACCATTTCGACAACATCAAACAAGCCAGAGAAAAATCCCTGGGTGCCTGAAAGTAGTCGATTCAGAAGAAATAACAAGATACACCACATCACATAGCAACTGGTCGGCTCCGAACTCCTCATCCTAAAGATGGACGGGGTCTGAAAACATAAAGGGCGTAAAAGAGAGACCGCAGACTCATGAATAATAACCACTGTTGGAAATCAGGGACCTTTGGGAAAGCGTGATTAGTGTACCCATGCCTCCCACGGGTCTACTGAGTCGGGAAGGGTGGGGAATGCCACCAGGGAAAGAATCTCTGGCCAGTGGTGCCCCAAAGGTGACCCAGGAGACCAGGTCTTGTGTCCACCCAAGTGAGACTTAATAGAGTCTTTCCCAAACAGCCATGTTTGGTGGTGTAATAAGTTGTTTCTCAAGCTGACCTTTATCCCTACAAAGTCAGGAACGTTTTGCAGCTGGCGTTCTTTCAGTGCTCCTGGCTCTTCAAAGACTGGTGGCCAGAGAGCTCACGGAGCATCGCTGTGTTGTGCAGGACTGCGGTGGGAAGGTGGCGAAGAGCAGACTCTGGAAGCAGACTGCCTGGGTTTAAAACTGGGTTCCAGAACTTACTAGAGGTGGGACTTTGGACCACCTAGCCTTCCTGGGCCTCAGTTTACTCATCTATAACATGAGGATGATAGTTCGAGTCTCATAGAGTGATATTAGGGTTAAATGAGATAATACATAGAAAAATGCCTACAACAGTGCCTTGACCCAGACACTGAATAAATATTTATTACCACCGCTGAATGTCTATCCTGTTGCAAGACCCAGAAGAGATGCAATAAACAACATCCAACGTCTTGTTGGGTTGGGAAGGAAGCGTGCGAAAGCAGTCGGAAGTCTTTGCTCTTTAGCCAGAGTGGAAGGCAGCCGTGTCCATCCCAACTGGGTTTATTGCTCGAGTTTGCTGGCTCTGCCACACCAGACAGATTACATGATTTATCTCAGCCTCAGTGACCACATTTATTTTGAGAACCAACAGGTTAGCATCTAGAACAAGACCCAGGAGGTGGTAGGTACTTAGTATTCTTAGTTCTTTGTCTTGCGTAATAAGAAGTAAACACAGGATCGATTTTCAGTTTGGAGGCATTTCAAATTTGGGTCCTTTAAAATATGACCAAAGTGTGGCACTTCCCATTCCCACAGCTTCGATACAGTAGGAACAGAATTCTGTAGTAGGCTTCAGTGGACTGAGTACTCTCATCCCTGATAGGGTGGCTAATTTGGAAGTCTAGCAATGACTGTCACTCTTTGGAAAGGGCATCGTGCCCCAGTCCTGCCTGAGGGGCATTCACACTGAGAAACCAGCCCACTGCTGCCCCAAAGGAGAGAAGATAGGAGAGGAGGTGAACAGATGCTCACAAAGGGAATTTCCGGTCTCGGGGAAAGTGTTTGCTTCTAGAGCTGGAAGGACCCTCGGAGAATTCCGATCAAACCTTTGACTTTCCAAGGTCAGATCCGATTGGCCTTAGGGTGGTGAGAGGGGCTACATGAGAGCATCAGGTATACAGTCGCTCTCTTGTGTGCCTGAGAAGAAGTATTTTTATGGTATTTCGACCAGCTGGTTCCTCGAGTGTTGTGCACCAGGACTGGGCTTAGGAGAAGACCGAATTGTCTGTCTCTTGCCCACAGTCATGGTGACGGGCTCTGAGAATCACCCCTGCCTCTGTGCCACTTCTCCAGAGTCCACGCAGGATTTTCAGTCTTTCAGTTGAGGAATCAGACTTGGGAGCCTCCGTGTCTTTTTGGCTATTACCCTTGGCTTTTAAATATAAATGCCTATGATGGAGTTTACGCTGTGGGGGAGGAGGTAGACAGCCAGCTGAGAAAGGCACCCCAAGTTGGTAGTTACTGAAGAGCGCAGGGAGCAGAACTCCAGGGGGAGGGCCGGGTTGAATCGGTCAGGGAGGTGGGTGGGCCTCAGAGACCACTTGCGACCTACTTTGCAATGTGCCCAGGACTGCTGTCCTAAGGAGTGTGGGCCTCAGTTTTCAAATACATTACAGCCTTTTTCCCTGACCTTGCGGATTTTTGTTCCTGCCTTTTATACCACATCCCTGTGTAAAACGGCCTGTGGTGGCCGCCCTCTCTGTACCCCGTCTCCTGTCCTGAGGAGGCAACACCATCCCCACGATCTCGTTCAAAAAGGAGCCAGGAGACAGGTAGCAGAACAGTATGTTCTTTGGACCAAAGTATCCTGATAGATTGCCACATCCCTAAATTGAGTGCTCATGTCTGAGAAAATTGGGTTGAAGCTGAATGAATGTATTTAAGAAAAAAAGTTACTGGGGACTGACTGGAAAGCGTCATTGGAAGGTTTCTGGGGCATTTCGTTCCTGGACCTTGACTGCACACCGTCCCAGTCCAGATTCTGTGCTTTTCCTCTCTTTGGCTTCTAGTGTGAAACGCAGCAACTGCTACATGGTCTGGGGCGGGGATATCGTGGCCACCTCCCAAAGATCAAGTCGGAGCAACGTGGACCTGGAGATCGGCTGCCTCGTGGATCTGGCCATGGGCATGTTGTCCTTCTCGGCCAACGGGCGAGAACTCGGCACCTGCTACCAGGTAAGGGTGGCTCTGGGTCCCAGCCAGCAGCATCCCCGGCCGGCGTGTGTACGGCTCTACCCCTCACTCTCCGTATTCAGCGTCTCCACCACAGCATGTGGGGGTCGTGAGCCCCCAGTGTTCACAAGCCATCCAGGAAAAGAAACAGGACCAAAATGACTTCATTCTTACGGAGAGGAAATGGGAGGAAGGTATCATTATTTACTGGTTGATCAGATAGCCTGGTCGTCTTTCTAGAAGATAAGAAGGCTTTTCCTTGGTGATGGTCTCTAATAGGTGATTCATTTATTCTGTGAACATTCCTTGTGCAGCTTTCATGTTACCTGCACTATACAAGACACAGAGCCCAAAATGTGAGCAGAGAACTCCTTGCTTTAAGAAACTTCTGTGCTCAAAATACAGACTCATAAAAAATGACTAATGTGCCAGGGTATATTCCTTTTGCAAAAGGGTCGTTCTCATCTTATGCATCCCTTACAGGATCCTTTAAAAGTGCATTTGTATAAATGATGTGTTTCATTGACTGTGAGCTCTGATAGAACTACTCGGGAAAACCATCAATTGCACATGTGTAGGCTTACCCATCATTAACCACAAAAGCTTTACTCTTTGAAGCAGGATTTTCAGCCTTGATAGCCAGGTAAACTTGGGAAATGCCACGTATTATATCCTCTTTCTGATGTTGGCAATGGACGTTAGTGCAGGGCAACTTTAAAAAACACTTTAGAGAGAAACCCTTCTAACCAAGCATTTCTCATGATACTTAACCAAGAAACTTTTTTTTTTTTTAACTTTAACAATAGTAGTTTTCTCTAAGTCTGGAGTTCTACAAAGCATATCTGGAAAAGGCTAAATTAAATTTAATTTCTTTAAATTTCTATGTTCAACTTTCTCGATACTCCCAGGGTAGGTATATGGAGAGTGTCATCCGAGTTCAGAGAAGGACGAGCTCACCTCTATCAAGAGTGGTCAGGGAAATGTTCATTACAGAGAAACCTTGATTTTTGAAGCAAAAAAAAAAAAAAAAAAAAGAATTCTTCTGTGAGAGCGAGGGGAGGTATAGAAAGGTTGAAGAATGGTACAGGAGATACCTTCATGGAGATAGAGCAGCACAGGGTGTATTTGAGGAACAATGGCCAGCCTAGTAGGGGGCCTCTACGGTGAGCGCTGAGAAATTCATCTGGAAAGATAAGGAGCTATTGACAGGAATTGAGGAGCTCCTGAAGGTTTCTGAGCAGAACAGTGACACACGGTGTTTAAGGCAGCTTAGCTAACTACACCAGATAAAAAGCACCCCACTACTGTGTAAATGGGTAAAACGCCAGATTCTAAGTCAGCCCCATGGTCCAGCCTCCAGCTGAAAAGCCTCTTGACAGCCCTTTGTCAGGCCTGTGGTTGGAGAGATGGGCTCTAGAGGGGAGAGGTAAAGTAGCCGCCCCAAATCTGAATTGTTTGGTGACCAAGAACAGAGGGACCAAACCCTTCCTGGGTTCCGGGGACAGCATGCCAGCATGGGGGCAGCTGCCTCCTCTCCAGCCCCTCTCCGTCCTCCCAGGGAAAAAGTAGAACCATCCACACCACGCAGCAGGCTCTTCCAGCCCCTGGGGCCCAACCGGCCATGCCCAGCAAGAGGCCTTTGCAAAACAAGGCTTCGAGGCAGAAAGTAAAGTATTAGCCTTCTGGTACTTTCTCGTGATTCCACCCCCTCACCCCCAAGCCCCTGAGAAAATGCTTATATACATCACTGCTGTCCTTCAGAATCCATTAGCTTTTTCCCATTAACTTTTGAAATGAGTTTGACTGAAGGGTCCTCCCCGAGCTGCAGAGAGCTCCGAAGCCTCTAATAACTCTGAAGGCTAGCCGGGCTTCCGAGGTCCCTAAGTAAATGAAGAAAGAGGCCCGGGCCTTGGCAGCTGGAGAGACTCGCCTGCCTCGGGGAAGAGCCGGTGCCGTTGAGGAAATGTTACAACAGAGAGCAGGACCCCGTGGCCATTTGTATCGGGCTCTCACCGTGGTTCCTGGGTGACGTGGGGCTGGTCCCTTGTCTTCTGGGAGCTGCGAGCTGGCACCCGCCGCCCTGAGAGGCCTTCCTCCGCTGCATGCGTGCCCATCCTGCTGTCCCTGCTCGGTGGCCCCAGCCCTGCACCCCGCCCCGGGGCACCATGGTGGTGAACGGGAGGGTGCCAGGGCTCAGCCCCGGGAGCCCTCAGGAGGAGGCTCACAGCCGGCCAGCCCCCTTGTCATTCCAGGCGAGACACTGCCGTGTCCAGCCGTGCATCTGCTCCCCTGGCAGTGGGATGATGGTGACTCTGCAGCTGTGGCCATTTCCATTTTTCAATTATCTCAAGAGGCGCAGGGCAGCAATATTTACACACTGGCTTTCTGTTCAGAAAGGACCAGTAACCAGAATAACGAGGGGAGTGTTCTCTCAGATGGTGTTTCTAGACTGCCACCCCTGCCCCGTTAAATAACTGCTATGCAATTGGAAAACCTTCTCCTGTCGCACTTTATGTAACCATGGGAGGAATGAGAAATGAATGTATGTTCAAGAGCTGCTCCTGGGTTATTGCCACCCCAGCCACACTGCTCTGAGAGCAGAGCCAGCTACAAGACTAAGATTGACGAGGGGGGTTAGCTTTCAACTCAGGCCAGTCCCTATGCCCTGACTTTCACACATAATCAGAAATAGAATGTCTGTTATTGCCAGGACACGAGAGGTCAGCCAGTGAGAAACAGGTACCTTAAATACAAGAGGAAAAAAAACCCGTGGCACTTCCCTAGCAGCCTCAGATCTGGGCTGGTCACATGACAACAGAAACTCCCCATCCAGAACATCAGCTCCTTAAGGGCAGAGGCCAGCTCTCCAGTCTGTTGCCGTCCCTGTGCCTGAAACGGGACGTGGCACCCAGGACGTGCTTGCAAAGTATTTGTTGCTGAACTGGCCAGCTCGCCTGGGAGACCACTGTTACCGTCTCTTACTTGCTTCTTAACAAGTTACCATAAAATTCACAGCTTAAAACCAATACATGTATTATTTCACAGTCCTGGAAGTTTGGGTTCTCTGCTCAGGCTCTCAGCAGGCCAAAATCAAGGCATCCGCAGGGCCAAGCTGCCTCTCTCAGGTTGCTGTCAGGGTCCAGTGTGGTTGCAGACTGCGGTTTGAGGTCCGTTTTCCCTTGCCTGCCCTTTTCCTTCTCGCTCCTTACCTCTCTGCTCCCAGAGGTCCCCATATTCCTTCTCAAGTGGCCCCTTCGATCTTCAAAGCCAACGAGAGTGGGTCCTACTCTTCTCATGCTTCAGTCTCCCCAACTTTGCCTTCTGCTCCCAACAAGAGAAAACACCTTTTTTTTTTTTTTAAAGATTTTATTTATTTGAGGGAGAGACAGAGAGAGTGTGTGTGAGCACGAGCAGGAGGAGGGTCTGAGGGAGAAGGAGAAACAGACTCCCCACTGAGCAGGGAGCCTGATGCGGGACTCGATCCCAGGACCCTGGGGTCATGACCTGAGTGGATGGCAGACGCTTAACCAGCTGAGCCACCCAGGCGCCCAAAACGTCTGCTTTTTAAGCGTTCATGTGACTAGATTAGGTCCACAAGGTTAATCTCTCCATTTTAAGTTCAACTGGTTAGTAGGCTTACTTCCATCTACAGAATCCCTTTTGCCACGTACCATATGCGATCACAGGAATAACCCCAGGGGTCAAGAAGGCCTTCTAGGATTCTGCTGTCACACCCCCGGTTGCCATTTTTATCCTCCTCTACGCCCATCGTGAGCCCACACTTGTGTGTTCTTTTTTGAGTGCTTGAGCATAAAGTTCTGTTGTTCATCGTGGTGGGAGTACAGTCTGCATGGTAGAAATCAACCCGTCCCAGGGCGTCCTAAATGCTTTCAAAGCTCCTCCTCTTCGCAGGGGAGTTTGAGGAAGTTTGCAGGGACCAGTCCTAAGGGACTAGAAAACATACCACCCTCTTCAGCGTGTAGGTCCCAGTCCTAGTGTGACTTCATTCAGTGTAGAAAACCTTTGGGCTTAAAGCATGTAACTGCCCCATGAGCTCAGATTCGTGGGCTTCTTGCCCACGTGAAGTGTCCCAGCCACCAGAGCTCTGCTCCCTGAAGCTTACAGTGACTTGAGCGGCACAAGTTGTTCTAGATGTCACGTATCAGATATCTGAGAAATCTGGGGGCAGCCCAGGGAGGTATCAAATGAAAATTTCCTATTTGTGTCTCTCCTGGCTGCAAACTCAGGGTCTGGCACAAAGCAGACACATAATAGGTACTAAATCACTATTCATTAAATGTCCTTTACAAAGCTTATTCCAGACATGGCCAGGCAGTTCCAGCAGCTCCATCCCCACCTTTCGGTTTTACGGGTATTTCTCCATTCATATCGTCAATGGGTACCTGAAGCATTAGGCATAATCCAAGTGTTTATACCTAGCATGTGAGCCCCTGCCGCGCCCTGGGATGGGGTCACTGTGTGCTGGGCACAAGTCTGGTTTAACCAGTCTGATGACCTCTTTCATCATGAGCAGGTGTTAGCCCTAGACCACGTAGTCGTGTAAGTCACTCAGCCATAAAAAGTGTGTTCTTTTATAAATCTTATGTCTAAATGCATCAAAGAAATTCATTATTAAAAGGAAGCCTGTAACCAAATACTGTGACAAAAAGGACCCTCTGTGTTCGTTTTCTATTACTGCATAACAAGTGACCACTGACATAATGGTCTCACAGTTTCCACGGGTCTGGAGCGGGGGGCCGGGGGCTCAGCTGGGCCCTCCACTCCATTTCACAAGGCTGCAATCAAGGTGTCAGCCAGGCTGCATTCTTTTCCGCAGCTCAGGGTCCTTTTCTGAGCTCATGTGGTTGCTGGCAGAATTCAGTTGCTTGCGTTTGTAGGTTTGAGGCTCCATTTCTTGATGGCTGCACCCAGGGGCACCCTCAGTCCCATGATACCCACTGAAATTTCCCTCACGTGGCCTTTCACAGGCTCTGTGACAACAGGGTAGCTTCCTTCTCCAAAGCCAGGTGGAGAGCCTTCTCTCTAGTCGGCTGAGATACAGTCTTATATAATGTAGCCAGACCAAGGGAGTAACATCTCTATACCTTTGCCATATTCTGTTTTCTAGAAACATGACACAGGTTCTAGGGAAGGGGATTATACAAGAGAGCGACTCACTGGGGGCCACCTTAGGGTCTGTCCATGATACTCACCATTCCCTAACTGCAAGAGAGTGGCAAGAATTTCCTAATGTCTGTATTTACTTAAAGGCAAAGGACTTTGGCTGGTAGAATTAAAATCCCCTTTTTTTTTCTTCCATGGTCTTCCTAGTCTGATTAAAAACCCTCCAAGTGGGCAAGTGATAAATGGAGTCCCTGCTGTCATAAATAAATCCACACTCTTCACCATAGTGGCAGCTAGAAGACAGTCAGTGAATCCCACGCTATTTAACCTAAGAACTAGAATCATAAAGAGTGAAAAGGAGGTGGAGAGAAGTCCAGAGGAACCAAGTAAAACGGGGAGGTTTTAAGAAAAGGAGGCAGGCTCTGGAAACAGATTCTTGTGTTATTCCAGGGAAACACCTGCCTATAAACAAGCAGTTCTCAACCAGGGGCGTTTTTCCCTCTACGGGACATTTGGCAATCTTCAGAGACTTTTTTAGCTGTGTGAACTGTAGTGGGGGTGGCGAGTTCTACTGACATCTTCTGGGTAGAGGCCAGGGATGGTGGAAAATAACCTACAACGCACAGGACAGCCCCTACACAAAGAGTTACACAGCCAAAACTGTCAGCAGTGCTGAGGTCGAGAAGCCCGGCCATAAGACACCCCTTGGGCTTGCTTGATCAACGTCCCTTTGCCTTCAGAAATAACACTGAAGTCCTTGCACCACCCTCCCTGATCACCTTCTGTGGGCAGGAGTGATGAATGGTGGTGTTCCCTGCGTGCCAGGTGTCTCCAGGCTCTGTGAAGAGCCAGGACATCACATTGTTGACCCGTAGCAGCCATTGCCTTTGGGGCCATGTTAGTAGCTCCCTGCATGTGACTCTCCCTGTGAGCACTGGAGAAAGCTGTTGGCTGCAGTTAACAGAGAAAATGAAAGAATGGGAGATGATTCGGCCCCAAGTAGAGAGGGTGAATAAGGTGGGGGGCAGTGACAGTCGCTACCAATAGGCACCATTCTCAGAATTTCTGAGCAGTGGAGAATGACCCACCAGCTAGCTGTCCTCTGTCAGCTAAGGTTAGAATGGGGGTGTTGATTAAAACCCCCCATGACTTAGCCATCTGTGATTTTATGGTTCTGAGCAAACCTCCCGATGTGTTTTTGTTTCCAGGTGGAGCCCAATACCAGAGTGTTTCCAGCAGTCTTCCTGCAGCCCACGAGCACTTCCTTGTTTCAGTTTGAACTTGGGAAGCTGAAGGTATTGACCTGCCCCCTTATCCAAATAAAAGAAGGCAGCGTTGACCATGAGAGGGAATCCTAGGCCTCAGAAAACAGGGGAATCCCTTCTCATATACCACTTCACCGCCCCCCCCCACTAGGCCCCTATACTTGCTTATGAAATTCTTATGACAGAAGGTAGGTTCTCATTTTCCTTTCTCCCACTTCTGCTGGGTGCTGGAAGAATTAATTAATGCTAACATAACCCATTATGCAAGGTCTGAATTAGGCTGGTAAAGCCTTAGAGGTCTCAGGATTCATTTGTCTCTCTGTAGTTTATACTAACCATACTGGTGATCGCAGGCCAGGCTGTGTTATCCAGCAACTGCGCACCCGTGTTGCACACGTGTTTCCCTCTCACCGCCTTTCCGCCTTGCCCCAGAACGCGATGCCCCTGTCGGCGGCCATATTTAAGAGTGAAGAGAAGAACCCGGTTCCGCAGTGTCCACCTCGGCTGGATGTCCAGACCATCCAGCCCGTGCTCTGGAGCCGCATGCCCAGCAGCTTCCTGAAGGTGGAGACGGAGCGGGTGAGCGAGCGCCATGGCTGGGTGGTGCAGTGCCTGGAGCCCCTGCAGATGATGGCCCTCCACATCCCCGAGGAGAACAGGTAGTGGAGGGGCCCCCAGAGGAGGGGGCAGACCTGGCAGGCGGCAAGGAAAGGGAAGGAGCAGCATCCTCATGGCCAAGGGCTCTGCTCAGTCCGTTGACTTCCCAGAAACTTCAGTTTCTGTCTCCGCTTCTCACTTTCATTCTTCACTTAGACACAGGATATTCGCTGCAATATGCCTGCCACAAGCCTTTACCGTGGCTCCGAGTGCCTGCAGTCAGGAACATTTCCATCCCTTTAATTAAAAACTCCAACGTGACCCTGAAATCTATGTTATTAATGACAAGAATGGGGAAAATGAGGCATGCCAGCTTGCTTAGAGAAGCAAGAATGGGCTCCTGGACCCCTCTGGTTAAGGGGTACTCTTGGATTATGGCCTCTGTTCAATCCCAGCAGTCTCATTTTCTGGCCGTGGCCTTGGGTAAATAACTCATGTACCTTGCCTCCGTTTCTCGTGATACAGTAAAATAAATGACCACCCAAAGGACTGCTGGGAGAAACAAATGAAACTGTGTAGGTAAAATCCAGTCGAGTTTCTGTATGTAGTAAGAATTAAATAAATTTTATTGTTAACATATCACCCCTTGATCCGTTGGACGAAAAACAAAGTAATGGGGGGTGGAAGGATTTGACACCCGTGTGGCAGCCGTTGAAGTATTGGGCTGGGTCATGGACCGTGCAAGGCAGACTAGCCGAGGGAAGGAGTGGGAAAAGACAGGGGTCCAGCCAAGTAAGTCAATTGCAGAGGAGGCTGAGATCCATGATGTGGAGCAAGACAAAACAGAAAATTTAAGCAGGGCAGAGACTATGGGCCCCCACAGATGAGGGAGCAACACACAGACTTCTAAATAGGCTTCTCAGGTCAGGAAGGAGAAAGTGAATTGATTATGCCCCCTGAAATCAGGTGGGAAAGTGTTTTCTCTCTGGACAAGAATGCACGTGTGTTTGTTGTCAGAGGAGGGAAAGCCCCGTGGATGATGGTAGATTGGATGGTACTGATGTTGTAGGTGACAGATAGACAGAGGGCTTCACCCCCATCTTCTAAGGAGCTCTTGTCAGAAAGCAGACGTCCCCTTATACCTACAACTAAGAGGACCAAGTCCCCTCTATCACATACCTGAAGGTTTGCAGTTTTCCAGTTGGGAGGTTTTCCTTAATAAGGAGGACTTTCATATTTGGGAAACCAGGTCTTTAAGTCTTTCAGACTTTCCAGACTCTTGTAGTTAGAGAAGGAGGATTATCAGGAACTGGGTTATGGACCAGAACTGAGAAAGGAATGATGACGTGTGAGGGAAAGTGGGGTAGAGGCTCTTTCATCCTTCTGTCCCCTCTGCCCTCGTTGAGTTGGGTGCAATCTCTGGGGATTCAAAGAGAAGCACTCCACTGAACTCGGGCATATTTCTCCCCGTGGAGTGGCTCACTGCTTGTCCCCCCACAGGTGTGTGGACGTCCTGGAGCTCTGTGAGCAGGAGGACCTGATGCAGTTCCATTACCACACGCTGCGACTCTACAGCGCCGTGTGCGCCCTGGGAAACAGCCGGGTGGCCTACGCCCTGTGCGGCCACGTGGACCTCTCCCAGCTCTTCTACGCCATTGACAACCAGTACCTCCCCGGCCTCCTCCGCTCTGGTTTCTATGACCTGCTCATCAGCGTCCACCTGGCCAGCGCTAAGGAGAGGAAGCTAATGATGAAGAACGAGTACATCATTCCCATCACCAGCAGCACCAGGAAGATCCGCCTGTACCCAGACGAGTCCAAGAGGCACGGGCTGCCAGGGGTGGGCCTGAGAACGTGCCTCAAGCCAGGGTTCAGGTTCTCCACCCCTTGCTTTGTGGTGACCGGCGAGGAGCAGCAGAAGCAGAGCCCTGAGATCCCCTTGGAGATTCTCAAGACGAAGGCGCTGAGCATGCTGACGGAGGCCGTGCAGCACAGCGGGGCTCACATCCGGGACCCTGTGGGTGGGTCTGTGGAGTTCCAGTTTGTACCTGTGCTGAAACTCATCGGGACCCTGCTGGTCATGGGGGTGTTTGATGACGACGACGTCCGGCAGATCCTCCTCCTGATCGACCCCTCTGTGTTTGGGGAGCACAGTGCGGAGACAGAGGATGGAGCAGAGAAGGAGGAGGTGACCCAGGTGGAGGAGAAGGCAGTGGAGGCTGGGGAAAAGGCCAGCAAGGAGGCTCCAGTCAAAGGCTTGTTGCAGACCCGACTGCCAGAGTCCGTCAAGCTGCAGGTAACTCAGTGCAGCCAGGTTCCTGCCCTTAAAAAGAGCTGCGGACGGTGACAGTGCAGCCTGGAGGGGAGGCTGGGGCTCAGGGCACCAGCCTCAACCCCGGGTGTAGCAGTGACGCCGAGAGAGCATTTCACTGGTCATGCTTGTTTCTGACGTGAAATATACTCCCTAGGTCAAAAGAAAAATACTAATCCTTACCAATAAGGCATGTGCTTTACTTTTAAGATTTATTTATTTATTTGAGAGAGAGTGCAAGCGAGCGTAGGGGGGATGGGCAGAGGAAGAGGGAAAGAGAAACCCAAGCAGACTCCACACTAAGCATGGAGTCTGACATGGGGCTTGATCTCAGAACCCTGAGATCACAACCTGAGCCAAAACCAAGACTCAAGACACCTAACCAACTGTGCCACCCAAGCGTCCCAAGGCATGTGCTTTAGAATTGTTTTTATGGAACTAGTGATGGATTGGCCCTGATCTCACTTCTTACTTTTGGGACTAAATGGCTCCTTGGTGAGATCTGTCTGGAAAGGGGGAGGAGCCTTTGGCTGTGGAACAGACCGGAGGAACTGGCTCATAGGGCGGCCACACTTATCACCTGCTCTTATTTGTTGCCATGTTCTGATCACCGAGCCTATGGAGACCTGTTGCCCTGGCATTCAGGTCAACGGCCTTCTGAGCTAAGGAAGAGTCATGCTCACGTAAAGCTGCCCCCTGGGAAACCTCAGCATTTCCTAAGCGTAGTCTTACCAGGTGTAAGCTAGCATTGGTGATGCACTGAAGATGATAACTTTTGTCTTCTGGGCAGTGAGATAAGAGAAATGAAAATGAACAGAGCAGAATAGACTGTACCACAGAGTCAGGCTGGCTCGGGCATCCCTCAGCCACTTAGCAGCTCTGTATGCTTGCCAAGTCAGTAGCCTACCAAGGCCTTAGGTTTCCAATTTGTAAAATACGGATGATGATATAATAAAACATAATATTCAACTTTATCATTATAAAACACAGTATGAAATTATTTTATCATGAAACATAATAATCTCCAAATGACACTCTCTTACCCAATGTGATGGGATTGGTAGGTGGTCAGTCCAAACGCTGCATATAGAGAAGGATAACAAATTTTACCCAGTACCTTCAACAGTTTTATTAACACCTGTAAGTGTGCTCTTCTGATGTGGAGCCAAGACCTCTTCTTGAGTGTGAGTCCCCGACTGGCGTGGAGAGGCCTCCCTTTTGTGTCAGTGACACCTGTCACACACAGCTTGATGTGCATCATGGCCTGTTGGGGGGTCTCTAAGAGACTGTGGATTTAGAGCTAATTGGAAAGCAACCCAAGCACAGACTACTTCTAGAAACTAATGATTTCCCCCCAGTTTTTTGTAGTTGTCTAACTCACACCCAACTTTTACTATTTTTTTTAAAAAAAACAACTTGCCTTAGGGTGCCTGAGTGGTGCACTCAGTTAAGCGTCCGACTCTTGGTTTCAGCTCTGGTTGTGATCTCAGGGTTGTGAGATCGAGCCCCGCATCAGGCTCTGCGCTCAGCACAGAGTCTGCTTGAATTTCTCTCTCCCTCTCCCCCTCCCCCCCACAGGTCCTCCCTTTTCTCTAAAATAAATCTAAAAAAAAAAAAAAGAAAAGAAAACCTGCCTTTCACAGATGTTCCCTAGTCATTCACCTTGGTTGTCCCATTTCACCGGCACACGTTCCTTCTAATTAAATGTTGTCACTGTCATCACAAATGTGATGGGCATGTGCTCTGGGTCCCAGTGCGCCCGGCAGAGGCAGACCTGTGCAGATAAGCCAGAGACCGTCCTGCTGCCCAAGAGCACACCCGCGTCAGGGGCTCTGTGGTCTGTGCCCAGACCGCCTGGAGACTGTCTGTTAATCATGCGAAAGGTGAAGTGGAGATGGGTTAATAGAACTTCTGCTTTAATAAAAACACCTGGAACACACTGAGGTTTAAAGAAGGGAGTATGGCAAGTGCCCAGCACGGAGTCTGGCAAGTCGTGCTCACTGAGTTGTGGCTGTTGTGCTTCTTATTAGTAAAGGTTCGAATAGTGATAAGATTAGTAACAGTAACTGTCCGAAAGAACTAATGCCAGAAAAACAGTGCCAACAAACAAAAAGAAAGAAAGATGGAGAGAGGAACCAGAAGTCTATAGTACCCATCATCCAGAGCCAGAAGATGTCAGGAAGGATCCAGAACTCACCTGTGCAATTCAGTGGTGGTTTTCGCATAGAGGTGAGAGCCATGGAAGAACTCTCTTAGAAATGCTGTTCTCCCTCTCCACAGGCTGATTTATTCTGTCTTTGGTGAGCTCATTTTCCTGTTTTTCGCCGGGCCTTAGGATAAAGAGCTGGTGTCTGGATTCAGACTGACTTGGATTCAAGTGATGGCTCTATGGTTACTGTGTGACCCGGGGCAAGTCACTTAGAGCGCCTAAGTCTCAGTGTTACCCTCTGTAAAATGGGGATGTCAGCTGCTTCACCAGTGTACACCAAGTATTGTTAAATTAGCATAAATACACACTTGTGTTGCAGATGTGCGAGCTCCTCAGCTATCTCTGTGACTGTGAGCTGCAGCATCGAGTGGAAGCCATTGTCGCATTTGGCGACATTTATGTCTCCAAACTCCAGGCAAATCAGAAGTTCCGCTACAATGAGCTCATGCAGGCCTTGAACATGTCCGCAGCGCTGACTGCCCGGAAGACCAGGGAGTTCCGCTCCCCCCCACAGGAGCAGGTAAGAACCTCTTCCTGAGCCTCCGTGCCATTCCTCTGGAAGAACTTGAACCTCACGGAGCAGGGCACATGAAGCGCTTATGTGCCTGGGGCGGCCATGAGCTGTGGGTGATTAAATGATCCAGCACAATGCCAGGGGACAGGCCTGGTCTTATGCTAATGGCAATGAGAAACATCTGCCAGTTATCTTAGATGGGGAAGAAAACCCATCCCAAACTGCACATGGGCACGGCGTCCTCCCCTCCCTTGCTCACTTGCACCTGTTCCCTATCACTGAGTCAAAGACCACATCACTGTCAGGATCCAACTTTCACAGCAGCAGGGATCCGCCATTAGACAAATGTCTGTCCAGTCCTGCAGAAGTCACGACTGTCTGTCAGATCAGACTATGGTCAACCCTTCCCGATGAGTGGAGGTGCAGTCTTCCTCATCTAAGTGTCCTACAGCCCTTGCCCCATGACCATGACCCTCATAAACCTCCCAGCCCCCGGAAGCTAGGAGAACAGGGCTGGGCAAGTGAGGTCCCTTCTGTGAGGTGTTGTCTTCAGTCAGTACCCCCACCTTGTGGTCAGCCTTGCCCAGGTGGGAAGGCTGCTTTGAAGAGACGGAGAGCCCTTGTGAGCAGCTTGCAGAGGACAGGACAGGACAGCTGGTGGAACAGTAGTTTGCATTTGTCCCACTGCTTAGCTGTTCCCGTATATCCTGCAGGCTGCTTGGCCCCAGCGCCCTCAGTGTTCCAAGCAGAAGATCTTTCAGTGAAGAAATTTGTTTTCGGTCTCTGAAACCAGATCTTTGGATCTTATCTATATTGAATAAGCAGCTTAGCCATAAATTGTTGTCAGTATAATTACCACCATTTGGTATAATGATACAACTAGATATTTATACTGGCTTAAAAATGAACCACATCTCTTGGTTTTTAAAAGATTCACTTGAATGATACTGGCCTTGAAAAAAGTAGGCAGAGCTTCTCATCTCTTTGCTGGAGGCAGAATGAAAAAGCCCTTTCAGTGGACGGGAGGAGGTAATTCGCATCACGCTGAGCGCTGAGCGAGGTGCAGTGAGCCTGAATTACTCTTGAAGGCTTTACAGATGTTGTCAGGCTGCCTTTAGACTGGCAACAGGTTTCCCATTTTGTTGGGTAAATGCTGACTCGTTTTGTGAATAATGGGAAGGGAGAACAAGGTGGTGTGTGGTCCTGTTCTGGCTTCCCCGTCACTGGCTGTGTGGTCTTGGGCAGTTGCCTTCCACGTCTCGGTGTTTTCAGCTGCAAAACAAGGGTGTTTGTATCTCCCTCCCTCCCTTCTCGTGAGGATCCCATGAGATAATACATTTAGATTGCTTAGCGGGATACCTGACCTACAGTAAACATTCTGTACATGCTGTCATGAGCTTCCATGTTGGGGGATCTGCATTTGCCTCATGTTCTATGACCTTCTGCCCGTGACTCACTTCTACCAGTGAGTAGAGTGTATGTCTGTTTCCTGAGGCATCTGCTTAACCCAGCTAGGATACGTTGTCTGTCTAACACTGTCCTCGTGGACATAGCTTAGGATCCTGGCTCCTGGAAGCGCCATGCTGGCTCCACCTCTCCTCTCCCCTGCTGCCTCCTTACCTTCTTCTCTGCTGTCCCCAGGGCCTACCAGCACTTCCTCCTTTAGCCTTCCCAGTAATCCAATGGACCATCATTTCAGATTTGTTTCAGACATTTGTAACTTGAGAAATTCTTCCCTAAATGTGTTAAACCAATGACTCTTGGGCCGACCTCAGAATCTCCAGAAAGACTTAATAAAACAGATTGCTGATTCCTCCCCCCTCCGGGCTTCTAATTCAGTAGCTCTAATGTGAGGCCCAAGAATTTATACTTTTAGCAAGTATCCAGGTGACACTGATGCTGCTGGTCTAGGAATGAAATGAAAGAAGGGACACTAATTGCTATCAAATTCAGCTGTCCCACCTACTGCCCCTCTCAGTATTCATTTCTAGAAGGAACCTACTAGCAGAGCTCTCTAAAAAATTCAGAAATGAATATCAACAAAGGAGAATTTAGAGCAATTTCAGGGGATGGCAATGCAAAATCACTTGGAAGATTGGATGCATAAGTATTAGAATTTTAAAACCATGATATGATTCTCTCATCCTTCTGTAACCTTTGAGGTGAAAATGAAGGTTTTCAGGCTTATATTTATGTAGTATAGAGAGATGAAAAAAAACCTATACTTGGGGGTTGTTACCAAGTACAAAAGTAGGCAAAACTAAGATCAGTTCGGTGGCTGTTGGCAAATTAGCCAGGCATAGTCAGTAAGCCTTTGACTTTAAAAAGGGCATCATTAAAGTGTATGCCGTATGGAGGAGAAAATTCAGCTCACTCCCCATTTGGTTTTCTGCCCTGCAGGCTGGTGGGCCCCAGGTTCCCAAGTGTTCTACCTAAGGAATGATCTTTAAGCAAAGAAATTAATTTTTGACTCCCAAGCTAGATTTTCAAATCTTATTTTTATTTAATAAACAACCTATCAATATATGTTAATATAATTACCATGTTTTAACACCGTGGAACAACCAAACAACCACAAAAATTACTTTACTAACCTGTTTTGTGGATATTATTTTATTACAAACAGTACTTCTACCTACTTCCAAAAAATTGTTTGCAGTAGTAGCTTTAAATAAGAAATAAGGGGGGGCGCCTGGGGGGCGCAGTCGTTAAGCATCTGCCTTCGGCTCAGGGCGTGATCCCGGCGTTATGGGATCGAGCCCCACGTCAGGCTCCTCCGCTATGAGCCTGCTTCTTCCTCTCCCACTCCCCCTGCTCGTGTTCCCTCTCTCGCTGGCTGTCTCTATTGCTGTCGAATAAGTAAATAAAATCTTAAAAAAAAATAAGGATCTTCCTAACAACATTAAATATGGTTTTTCATGGTTTAATAAAAGAGATTGTGAAGTTTTTAACCTAGAAATCCTAAACAGAAAGTACCTTTGCCTGGTATTCGGGTTACCCTGCCTGAGGCAGCGAAATGGACAACATCTCCTCTAGCTTTGCTTCTGTCCCCCAGATATTCACTGACTTGGGGTTGTGGGTCTTTGGAAAGAATTGAGACATTCCCAGATATGAGCAGGAAATGAATGACTTCATTTTCACCAACTTGTCATTAGTCTCTGATAGCATTTCTTTAATTATTGATGTAGGCAGCAAAGCAAATACGTGACTTTTCCATTAACAGAAATTTCCTGGTTTTTTTCATGTTGTATTATAGTGGTTGTCATACTTTGAAATACCATTTGCATTCATCATTACTTCAAGATCACAGTGGAAATGAGACCTGCCACTAGATTTTTTTGTCTAATGAGTTAATAAACAAGCACATATGTTCCTATACCACAGGTTTCTTTTAATGGTCTTGATAACTAGATTTCAGTATAACTGTTTCTTTATGTAATTTTCTATATTTTATGGTATGTATTCAAAATAATAATATGAGAAATAATCAGGGTTTCAACAGACCATCAGAATGGTCCATGGCGTAAAAATAGTTAAGAATCCTTGAGACAGGGGTGCGTGGGTGGCTCAGTTGGTTAAGCGTCTGCCTTTGGCTCAGGTTATGATCCCGGGGTCCTGGGATCGAGCCCCGCATCGGGCTCCTTGCTCAGCAGGGAGCCTGCTTCTCCCTCTCTCTCTGCCTGTTGCTCCTCCTGCTTGTGTGCTCTCTTGTCTAACGAATAAACAAACAAAATCTTTAAAAAAAAAAAAAAAAGAATCCCTGAGAAAAAACTATAAAGGAAACGATGATAGTTTACACGTTAAAACGTACATGTCAATAAAAAAGTCCTATAAAGTTAAAAGCTCACTAAATCCCAGGAAATATATTTGGAGTTTATGTTACAAAGAGTTAATAGTCTAGGGATGTGCAAAATACCAATTAATTTTTAAAAAGAAAATTACTAACAGAAAAATGGAGGAGAAACATGAACAGGAAATTTATAAAATATGAAATAGGGGCATCTGGGTGGCTTGGTTAAGCATTCGACTCTTGATCTGAGCCCAGGTCATGATCTCAGGAGTTCAAGCCCTGTGTTGGGCTCCACAGTGGGTGTGGAGACTACTTAAAAAAAAAAAAAAATGGTCCTTAAGTATGGAAAAACAAAATTCAACCTCACCAATTAAATGCAAATTAAAGCAACAGGGATATGACATTTTTCACCCATTAAATTGGAAAATATTTGAAAATGTGTTAACTCTCATTACCGTAATAGAGATGGCAAAGTAATACACACTCTTATATAAAATTGGTAATAATGCAAATTGTTGTGAGCCTTCTGGAGGGTGATTTGGCAATTCATATCAAAAGCCATTAAAATACGCAAATCTTTTGATCCAGTCATTTAGCTTCTAGGAGTTTATCCTGAAAAAAAAAGGATCAGAGATGTGAACAAAAATTATATAAAAAGAAATTCAAACAAACTTTATAAAGACAAGGAAATGGAAACAATTTAAATATAACAAATCATTAATTTTATGTACATTTTCATTAGTTGCTATGCATCCGTATGATGAAATACAGTGTACCTATTAAAAATCAGTAAAATAAGAAAAGGCTCAAGATAAATTGTTAAGTGGAAAATCAGACTTCAAAAATGTTTAGAGTATGATCTCAATCTGTACACATAAAGACTGGGGGATACTAGCTGAATGTGGTTTTCTTTGGGCAATTGGATCGCAGTACATTTTCTTTAGGTATTTCCAAATTTGGTGCAATTAATAAATAACCATTATAATCAGAAAAAAGTGAAAGCTACTTTTAAATGTTGGCCATCTTTTTAAGATTTTATTTATTTGAGAGAGGGAGAGAGCATGCACACACAAGCAGGGGGAGGGGCAGAGGAAGAAGGAGACTCCCCGCGGACTAGGGAGCCCAACGCAGGGCTTGATCCCAGGACCCAGGGATCATGACCTGAGCCAAAGGCAGACGCTTCACTGACTGAGCCACCCAGGCGCCCCTGTTGGCCACCTAAAAGAATTTGAGTTGGACAAAATTGGCAAAGAATGTTAGGTGTCTAAGGCAGGATCTGAGTTCTTTGACCAACACTGAGAACCAACTACCCATTCTTCTTTGTCCCTCAAAGATCAACATGCTTCTTAATTTTCAACTGGGAGAGAATTGCCCCTGCCCAGAGGAGATCCGGGAGGAGCTCTATGACTTCCATGAGGACCTTCTTATTCACTGTGGTAAGCTTCTGAGATGAAAGCTATTTCAAAGACAAGTCTGTTCCTGATTCCTCCATTAGAAGCTAGTGAGGGTTGGGAAGAAAGTTTGCTATTTAAAGGTGCAGTTAACCCTTGAAGAACATGGGTTTGAACTACGTGCGTCCACTTAAAATGTTTTTTGTTTCCATAAATAGAATACTGTACATGTATTTCTCTTCCTTATGATTTCCTTAATAACATTTTCTTTAGCTTTCTTTATTGGTAGAATACAGTACATAATACATATAAGATTTTAAAATAAATGTTAGTTTAAAAAATGTGTGTGTGTTTTGACTGTTTATTATTGTCAGTAAGGCTTCCCATCAAGGGTATGTTATTTATAGTTAAGTTTTGGAGAGTCAGAGTTCTATGTGGATTTTCCACTGTGTGGGTGAGGGGCACCCCTAACCCCTGCATTGTTCAGAGGTTAATGGTACTATACTAATTGCTCAAGAAATTATTCTACCCAAACTACTTCGGTCAGAGAAGCTATAGAAAATAATTCTGGCATAACATATGACGGAAACTCCTGAGAAGAAATTTTGTGAGATAGTAGAGAGTGAACAGGATTTCTGAAGAAGGAAAATAATCCATACTTATATAAACCTCCCCCACTTGACTTAGATAATTGGACCCTGTTCCCAGCTGAACCAAGATTCTGATCCCCTTTGCTTCTTAGCTTTGCAGTGATATAAGAATGATAACTTCTTCCTTAAAGATTTCTAAGCCAGCTGTCCCTACTTTAATACATAATTGCTGATTTTAAATGATTCTCAACATTTGTGCTGCTTATGCATGGGTGGATTGACTAATGTATAAATAATAGATGGTCTTTTCATCTGAAATGACTCAGTTAACTTTTTCTTTCTAGATACTCCAGAGCCCTTTTGGAGTATAGGTTAGAAAAAGTTAAGTGTGGGGTTTGAAATTACTTGATGTTCTTATACAAGTTTTAAAAACTTGTCAAAAGATATCATAGAAGTAAATACTTATGGGGAACTGCCTATAGTATCTTTAGAAGGTTCCAGAAGGGTGGGAAGCAGAGACTTTATGTTCTTTCAATGATTGGGTGGTTTCATGTACTGTTCAAGGTTTTCACTCTGTTCTGTGCCTTGCTAGGCGTTCCCCTGGAGGAGGAGGAAGAGGAGGAGGAGGACACCTCCTGGACTGGGAAACTCCGTGCCTTGGTGTATAAAATCAAAGGCCCTCCCAAGCCTGAGACGGAACAGCCAACAGAAGAGGAAGAGAGATCCCCTAGTAAGTGACCATGCCTTTCAATCACAGTCCTCCCGGCACAGTGCTCTTCTGTGACATAATGAAGGGAACAGGCTTTCTGACAGCGCAGTCGCCGACGCTTCGAAGGAGGCATCTGGGCATTCTTTTATAACTGGTGGTGGTTCCTGTGTATTTGGGGCTATGCTTCTGGACTTACTTTCAGAGTCTTCTGAAACCTGAGGGATCTATTATTTTGGGTCTGCTCTTGTCTGTCTAGTTAAAAATGCCTGTAAACAGGTTTCTGTTCCTCTTTGAGGTTTCCATTGTCTTCCTCCTGTAGCCATTGTTGTTTTTGTCACCTCTGCTTGTGGTTCCTTAGCATTGCAAATTGCCTCCACGAGAAAATTAAATAGTGACACAAGGAGAGGAAAAGAAATAGGATGTGGGCTTTGATGGGGGTCAGTTTTGGATTTTGGCTGTGATTTTCATAACGTAGCATCCTAGAGGACTTTGACCTTGAGTTTTTCAACAACACCAAACCTTGTCCAAGTTCATCTCTCTAAGCCTTATGGTAGACACGACTCCTACCGTTGTGACTCATGTTGAAACAAGACCATAATTTGTTCTGTAGGGCAGTTTACTGTCTATAAACCGTTAACATTTCGAGAAGAAGATTGTGTATTATATATAATCGGGATGCTCTTTAGTACCAAATTCTGCAAATATTTCATTTGTCTAAAGAAGGAATTTCCAAGCTTTAGCATAGTTGCCTTTTATTTTGTCCCTCTTCCTATCCATTTTGGAACATGCTTTCAAATCAGAGACTAGAGCAATAGCCAAGCTGTGATTGGATTGTCTGAAAACACTACACTGGGGTTCGTACATCTTACTGCCCTTTATATTGACCTTCCATCTTTGTCAGAATATCTCGGAAGGGAAGGCAGCCTCACCATTTTTACGCACGAGTGCTGAAGCCTCTGGAAAAGTGTGGGGTACATGGCAGCACTTGCACCGGCAACCCTTCCTCAGTGCTGTCCGTCACCATGGAAAGGGTAGGTCTTTGATGAGGACGTGCCAGCAGGATTCTAAGGGCACAAAATGAGTTTAGATCCCCTTTGTGGTTTCTGCCAAAGCAGAACTAAAAATAGACTGAGCCGACCCATATTACCTGCTGAGAGTCTGTTTTGAAAGTGGATGCTTCTTCCTAACGTGATGTATCATAACTGGGGGTCCCACAAGGTGACCATTTCATGGTAGGAAATGGAGTCCGATGAACTCACTTGGCTGTGTGAAGTCTCCCTAACTCTAAGGAAGAATGGTGCCCAGGCTCCAGATTGCGGTCTTCAGCACTGCCGCCTCGGGCCTCAGGCAGAAAGACCCTGTTCTGCCCCTTCTAGTAGAAGGTGCAAACACGGCCGCTCCACTGGGAGACTCCATGTCTTCTCCTCATGCTGCTTCCCTTCCAGAAGGAGAATTGTGAGAGGTTCACACGTTGTGGTATAAGTCTCCTATCCTGGACTTCCAGAAATAAAAATGAAGGTGGTCAAGCTTGTCTGGTTGTCAGCAGATGAGTTCCCTGGCCAGATGTTCCAGAGACAGAAAGTCCCTCACTCAGAGCTGATGTATGAAGAGAAAATCTTGGGAATGGCTTAACTGCCACACCCCCAAAATTGTTTTTAACCAGTGGGATGGAGACAGTGTTTCTGAATACATAGCCAGTTGTGATAAAAGGGTCAAAATACTTTAAAATATTAGTAACTTTGTCCACGTTATTACTTATCTGATTTTTCTTCCCTTGCATTTGATAAACTATTAAAAGTGCAGATAATGACATGGGGTAGTGAATTGACAATTCACCGAATACTTCACAGGTATCAGTTTACTACTGGTGGGTTTTTTCACTCCTCTATTGTAGAGTTGGTGAAAATAGGACTCTGAAGAATTAAGGGATACTTGTTCCTTTATTCTCTCTACCACTACCTGGCTCCAGAACAATTTCCAGGTGACTGAATGTCACCAGTCCAGGGTAACCAAGATGAGTAAGGCTGGGACTTGCTTCACGTTTTCTGACTCTGGCTCCATGCTCTTTCCATTGTCCCATGAAGCCCCCAACATCGCTATTACAAACAGAATGTTTTTTTTAAACCATCATCTTTTTATCTGGCTTACTACACCTGTGAGGTGACTCACAACTACGACTCACTGTTACATGTAGGAGATCTAAAGCCACCAGAATTCAAAACTCTAACATGCCAAAGTTGACCAAGCCAGAGATTCATACTCACAGTTGTCAGGGTAGGGGGTGCAGTCTCTCCTCTATGAGCAGTTGGTGTCAGCCAGACAACCTGCAGGAAAAGTTCAGCTTTTCGAGGCAAGAGGAATCCACAGTGTTCTGAACCTCGTGAGAATCCTGATAGCTGGCTCAGAGTTACGGGGAACTGCGTAAACTAGTGAAAGTTGTTACAGTCTTTATCAAAACATCATACGATAATGAAGAGGTAGGAAAGATCCAACAATAGCAGCCCGCCATACTAAGTCACATTTCTTTGGCATATCCCAATCCAGCAAATTCCCAGGAAAATCTTTTGCCTGTTAGTTCTAAGCCAGGGCTTCTCACACACTACAGTGGAAGCAGGGTTTCCATGAATATAAATCTGTTGCCACTGAGTTATTCCTCCAGAAGAGACCAACCAGCGATTTCCGCTAAATTCTGAAATTAACCAAATCAAGATCGCCTGCCACTGTACAGCTCAAAGTCGGTGCATTCCTGATCTGTCATTCCCTGAATGCTCTCTCCGTGGAGGTTTTTCTATCATCTTCTCTCTACAAAGAAAGCTGCCACTTGTGTCTGCTCTTGCCCCATCACTGAGTGGCCTGAGAGCCCTAACCGAAATTTTCTCCCGCCTGAGTGCTGCAGCCTGTTGAGTGATGCAGAGGACAAAAGTCTGCTGCTCGCCACAAAGATAAGTCCGGGGCCCAGCACAAATACTTGCCCACAAAATGAGACGGCTTGGTGGTAGGTCCATCTGTGGTACCTGGGCAAAATTTGTAAGCCTGGTCAGAGTCTCTCCAAACAGCCTCCCCCTGTGACGAACGTGCAGACCCACCTTCTCCATGAAGTCTTCTTTCAACCTCATCCTCCATCCTTCTTCCCCCACCATTTCATGGCATTTCTAAAAGGGCACGTATAACCTTCCACCTTGCGTGGAGTATCTCTGTCCCTGTCTGTTTTCTTTACTGTCCCTGTCTTTGTGCTCGGACCGTATCTTCCCCGTTTCCACATTTAACTCTGCCACAAATCTGACCTCCAGTGTAGGTTAGTCATGGGAGACTCATGAAGATGAAGAAAATGAGGACCTTATAAACAATGGAGGAAACAGGTATAGACAAGAAACTCGATATAATCATGAGTTTGGATATGCTAAAATAAAAGTGTAGATAAAATACAGCAGGTGGCCAGAGAGGAGGAGTTGGCCAGATTCCATAAAGAATGTGGATAAGTAGATAAAGTAAGAAGGGAAAGACATTTTTGATGAGAAGAGCTGCTTTGACAAAGCCCCAGGCAGAAAAGTCCAGGTCATATGCCAGGAGTGGCAACCAGGTGAGACTGGTTGAATTCTAAGAGGAATGGAATGGGTAGAGTGGAGGGCTAGGGTGGTGTTAGGACCGAGTGGCTTGGAAATCCAATCGTGAAAGTACATTCAGCCTTAGAGTGTGACATGTAAGTCATCGCCATGTATCTTATCGTACCTGGCCTTACAGGTGCAGGGAGGGGGGTTAGCATTTACCTGGTAACCACGGAGTCCTGAGCACCGTGTGAAGCCGTCATGTAAGGCTCACCAGATGCAGTAGATGAAGTAGGCGGTTTTATTCCTATTCGATAGTTGAAGAAACTGCAGTAAAGACAGATTAAGGAGCTTGGCAGGGTCACACAGTGGTGGCACGGAAGTTCGAACCTTTGTCCACCTGAGTCCACCTGTCAGCGTCTTTATTTATATAATAATGTCTTGCCCTCCCCCCCACCAGGCAGTGGCTATGAAAGGTCCTTGAAGACCAAATGATTCATTTACTCAACAATAGTGAGATAGTTACGAGCATAAGGCTCTAGACTTAGGCTACGTGGTCTTAAATTCTTGCTCTGCTACCGAATATCTGTGAGATGGAGCATGTGGCAACTTCTCTGTGCCTCTTTTTCACATCTGTAAAATGGGCGTAGCCCTAATACCTTATTTGGTTGACATGAGGCATAAGTTAAAAATCCAAAATGCTTGTAAGTGTGCCTGGCACAGAGTACGCACTTAATATTAACTATTTTCGGCTATTGAAATGTTTGTCAATGACCCCCTGTATCTCAGGCACTGCATGAGGCCCCAGTCAGCTCTGCTTTAGCAAGACGGCAATCCAGAGGGTCGCAGTGCAGGGTCATCGGGGGTGTGGAGGCCCGCTGGGATGTCACTGCAGTGCTCTAGGTGAGAGCTTCTGAGGACTCAGATAAGTATGGTGCAGTAGGCAGGATGATGGCCCCAAGGAGGTCCACGTCCTAATCCCTGAAAAGCTATAAGTTTAAATGGCAAAGGGAAATTTAAGGTGTGGATGCAATTAAGGTGGTTCATCCGCTGGCCTTCGAATAGGGAAGTCTGGATTCCTGGAATAGACCCAAAATAATCACCAGGCACGGTGCTGGGCACTTGCCATCGCCTCACCTGATTTATCCTCACAGCAAACAACTAGGTACAGTGACAGCCGGGTGCCCATTTTGCATGCCAGGCCAACAAAGAGAGCAGCAAAAGAATTAGGACAAAGTTCCTGCAGGAAGTTAGAAGGAGGCCCAGACTGGGGTCATGTTCCATACGCAGGGCCCACACTNNNNCAGAGCACCATGCAGGGGTGCCCTGGCCGGGCCGTGGGGCTGGAGGGACAGGACTGGGGAGCGGTGACCTCGAGGATATGCAGCCTGTTGCCCACCCCATCCTCAGTTTCTTCTTCAGACTGAATACACACAGGAACTCAAATAAAAGTGATTCAGTTACTTTCCCAGCAGAGTACAGACAGAGGCCGCCAGTCCCGAGCCCATCCCCTGCACCCCGAGTTCATGTCAGGGATTCCCCTCCGGAACACATGAGCAGCTGCAGCTGCCCTCTGTGCTCTTTTCCCCATCGTCATCATCGTCGTCAATGGTCATTTAATCGCGGGAATGTTTTTGAGAAAGTGATTATGAGGCTGGTTGACTGATTTCAAAAACAACAGGCTAATTATCTCCATATGATAGATGCGACCCCAGAGAGCCGCGGAGCTGACTGGCGGAATCGGGCCAGGCTGCTGGAGCGCAGCGTGCGCGTGGCGGGCAGGATGGCCTCGGGGACTAAAGGGGTGTCCAGCCCGCTGGGGAAGCAGTCCTTCCCCACTTGTCTCCACCTGCGCAGATGGGGAGGCTTGGGCCAAGGCAGAAAAGCACTGAGGAGGGACATTTAGAAATGGGTTTAGCAGAAATATACATCGGCCACTTGACTGTCCACGCAGCCTTCCCTGAGAGCCACGTTCAAGGCTGCCTGATGGGGCCTGTGGGTCCACACCCTTGTGTGTGGGGGCTCCATCTCCTGTACTCCTTCTCGGGTGCAGCACTCACTGCCATGGCTGCCTCGGCAGACCACCTATTTACAGGGGTCTTTCCTTGTTTCTTAAATTGGAGCGTTTGCCTACATAAGAGATGAAGTGAGGATTGGGCTAACATGGCCATGACTGTGGGGAAACTTGGTCCCTGCCATACCTGTCTTTTCTTACACAGTGGTCGCGTGGATTAAATGCTAATTCAGCACAGGGTCTGATCCACAGGAAGCTCTTAGTGAATGTTGGTACTATTATTGTAATGAGAAGTAGAAGGTTGTAGCAAGCAGCTTGACCTTTTACCCTATTCCCCCACCAGCGAAGCCAATAAAGGAGACACGTGTACACGTCCAAAAATTAAATGCAGAGTTGGGTCGAGCAGGAGCTGGGTGCTCTCGTGGGTGGTCAGCGGCTTGCGGCACAGCCTGGGACGGACCCTGCACTGTCGCGCGCTCCTGGGTCTCTGGCAGCAGTCCCATTCACGGGCCCTGATGACACGGGGGGTACACGGAGCAGCACCAAGAACAGCACTCCACGCACTGTCTCTACAGGCCTGTCCTTCCGGGTTCTCTGAGAGCCTCGTAACCTTGTTCTCCATGATCCCAGTAACAACCTCGTTCTTGTGAAATGAAGCCTAAGCGGCACTTGCTACACGGCCGGGGCCAGAGAGGCACCGGGAAAGCACACCGAAATTAGCCTGAGGAGTTTTCCAGCTCTCTCAGAGGTGATGGGTTTCACTTTCTCCCTGACCTTCTCTGCTAATCAGTAGTAGGTATTTGGCCGCTTTGCAAAGCAGACCAGACTTTCAGCCCACGGGAAGCTCTGGGGCACAGAGCAGAGGGCATGAGACCTTCCCTTTCAATCTTACCCACTAGATCAAGAGTGTGTTAGGGTGCCGTCTGACCCCTGACAGGGGAGGGGTCCTTTATCTGTCAGCAATCAAGTCAGTCATCAAAAGGTCATCAGGGTCCACTGCTCATCTCCCCCACATGAGTGATTAGTGGTGTGGGACGGTGTCTCGACGGTAGCCACTCACTGTGGTCAGTGACCGCTAGATTCAAAGGTTTTGCTTTATTTCTTTGATCTCCGGTGTTAGTAAAAAGCAAGCTGGGTAGCTTTGTAATAGGGCTGGTGGGTATTAAAAGTTGGGGGGTAAAATTCGTGGCGCTCACTACCTTAACCCAGTGAAGCCATAGGTGTTCATTTGCCATTTAAATAAATTAGTACAACCCTTTCAAGGTAGACCTGGAATTCTAGAGTATTAAGCCATCTGTGACTTGGTAGAAGTGGGTAGAGCCACAGAGAGGTAAAGTGACTTGACCAGGGTCACACAGCTAGAACAAAGTAGCCCACACTCTTATCACTACGTCATCCTTAATTCAGCTATTTCAACATGAATTTTATTTTGCTAACTTGATTTTATTGGTGAAGAAATCAAGGCTCTGCGAATGTGAATAATCTTCCTAGCTCAGAGTCTGCTAGAAAAGCCAAAGGTTTGTGATTTTCAGGATTTATTTCTGAAGCCACTTTGTTTACTTTTTTAAAAAGATTTTATTTATTTATTTGACAAAGAGAGAGACAGCGGGAGAGGGAACACAAGCAGGGGGAGTGGGAGAGGGAGAAGCAGGCTCCCAGCGCTCCCAGTGGAGCAGGGAGCCCGATGCGGGGCTCGATCCCAGGACCCTGGGATCACGCCCTGAGCCGAAGGCAGACGCTAAATGCCTGAGCCACCCAGGCGCCCCCACTGCATTGTTTAAGAGAGTATCTAGCCAGTATAATATAAATTTAAAGCATTAATAAAGATAACAATTTTTCTGGATTTTGTGTAGCTATAGAAAGTAAGCAGCTCTCAGCTGGAAAAGTAGATGAGTTTAGATTCCAGCAGCCAAGGTTTGGGTCCCAACTCTGTCATTTACTAATTATGATGTTAGGCCAGTTTCTTAACCTCCATGTTTCAGTTTCCTTGTCTATAAGATGAAACTAATGATCTTCCTACCCATGGGGGCAAGGAGTATAAGGGTTCAGTAAAGCAGTGCTCAGTCTAATGTTCCAGTACTTAGAGGTTGGTGTACCTCCCAGCTTCTGAAGCGAATAGACAAGGTGTCGGTCTATTTCATCTACCATTTCAGATGCTTTCAGCAAAAAAAAAAAAAAAAAACAGAAAATCCAACTCAGGTAGAGTAGCCAATAAAAGACTTCATTGACTGGCGTACCTGGATGTTAGAGATAGAGCCAGCCACTGGGTCGAGTTAATCCCATGGCTCCGCTCATCCTCCCCACAGTCATTCCACATTCTAGCTTTGCGTTCAGGCTGGCAGCAGGATGGTGGCTGCAATTCTAGGCCTCACGTCCATGTGCTACAGTGTCCAAGGGAAAAGTGAGGAAAGTTCTCCTGCCCTGGGACTCAAAGCAAGGACCCTGAGATCACCTTTGAAAAACTTGGTGATGGGCAACTCGTGAACCATTGAGTGTGTCCTAGAAAATAAAATGTGCTGGATGACTTACGTCAGCAGAGCCCACCTGTAGAGTGGGGTTGGGTCAGTTGTCATGGGCCATAAGACAGAGAGGCAGCTCTCTGTACAAAATCAGTACTGTTAAGAAGGAAGAAGGCACAAGTGCATTCTTGATGCATGGTTGGGATATTCATGAGGTCATGATGGCTATCTTCTTTCCCTTTGGTTATGCAGTGGCTGCTGTTAGAACACAGGCGGTTCTAGCTCTTGATGTCCAGAGGGGAGTACAGGCCAAAAAGCTGTGTCATGGGAAACTAGAGAACATGCCGTCTGTGCTCTGTGTACGGTATCTGATGGGCCAGAGAAGTTGTGCAGTGCGTGCCTTCTGCGTATGATGATGTTCTGGTTTGACACAGCTCGGGGCCAGATCCATGCAGACCTCAGGGTGTCAGCAGCCCTGTCACTCCAGTTGTTTCGGCAAGAACTTAGAACAGCAGCCCTGTCAGGACCCAGCTTCTGCGAGCTCTTCTCCAGCAGCTCTCCAGTCCGATCTGCAGCCTCGAGTATCCTCAGCCAGGACTTCCTGCCGAGGGGGAGCGTATTAGTTTTCAATCGCTGCTGCAACGAATTACCACGAACTTAGTGGCTTCAAACAATACGAATTCATTATCACCCAGTTCTGGAGGTCACAAGTCTAAAATGGCTTTAGTAGTCTTGCCTGCCTTCTGGCGGCTCTAGGGGAGAATCTGTTTCTTGCTCTTGCCAGATTCCAAAGGCCCCTGCATTCTTTGACTAGTGGCCCCTTCTGGTAATGGTACAAGTCCAACCTCTGCTCCTGTTATTACATCTCCTCCTCCGACTCTGACCCTCCTACTTCCCTCTTAGAAGAACTCCTGTGATTATCTTGAGCCCATCTGGATAATTCAGGATAATCTCCCCATCTCAGGATCCTTGATTTAATCACAAAGGCAAAGTGCCTTTTGCCTTATAAGGTAAAATATTCACAAATTCTGAGAATAAGGAGGTGAATATTTGCAGGGGGGGGTCTTTATTCAGCCACCACAGGGAGGAAGAAAGCGGAGGTCAAAATACACTGGTTCTTGATACATGGAAATGATCTGCCACCTGTGTGGGCCTCCAGAGCATGGACAATATACCACAGGCTGACTTGTTAGTCACCTAGAAGTTAAAAATAGGTGTACATAATTTAGATGCACATAATTATTTTTCTTTTCCCGTTGTAAGTGTGAGCATTATAAATTGCTTTCTAAGTTTAAACTAAGGACAGTGCAGTTTCGTTCACTCACTCTCGTCAACGTAATGAGAAGACTTTTTTTCTTCTCAACTGCCCCAGATTTAGGCGCACACTCACAGGACTCTAACACCAGCCTAGGCTGGCAATCCATAAGCTTTAGGGATTTGCTTTGTCAGTGGCCAACATCTGCTCTTTGATAATAAGCTTGTATTTCAGCACACGATGACCACTTGGACTGTGATCTAAATTTGGAGATGAAAAGAGAAAATTCTTTCCAGACACCAGCAGCCTAAAATTGTAAACCTGCACCGTGAGAAGAGATGCTCTTTTTCTTATTGCAGTCGCCATTGCAAAGCTGGTAATTTGACCATTTAGCAAAGAGTTTTGCCCAGTATAGTGGGTGACTCTGGAGCACTGTCTTGTAAGAGTCACAGAATGCAGGCTTGGGGTCTGACAATCACTAGCAGGTTACAAAATGACCAATGGAAGGAAGTAAACAACTTAGCAATAAACACTACCTGAGCCCCCAGACTAAGGTACTAAGGCTAACTCTAATTTAAGGACACTTCTAACCCTCTTTTCTCATCTGCAACGTCTGGCTAGTCCACAAATCAAGTAGTGACATAGCTCTTCTTCTTTTCAAGTGTCTTTCAGGGGTCACGTTTCTCTAAACGATACAGTACCTTAGAAATATTTCATTTCTGAGTTAGCCTAAACAATTGTTTAAAATGCAGTTTCTAGATCATAGATTTGATATAATTGAGTAAATGTGACTATCCCTAATTACACTAATTGCAAAAGTAGAGCAAGTAAGAATGTTAATAATTTCTTGAATGAAGCCATTTGTAATTGTCAAGGGAACCACGTGTACATGACTTGGCTTCGCTAAGACATTCTGTTTTCTACGATTCCTTTCTCATCAGAAAACAAATGCTTGGTTAGACATCTTTTTGCTTTTTGAAAAGAACACTATAGCTTTTTAAGAACCCGTTAGCTGAACTATCTAGTGCATTTGACAAGGCCCTCTTGAAACGGGTAAATCAGTGCATGAAAATCCTAGAGCTGTGGGGGGTGTGGAAGCAACTTTATCACGTGTGGTGGGGGATCTGAGTGTGGTCATAAGATATATGTTCATGTTGGGGGGGAATAAAAGGAGGCCATACATTACAGCTAACAATAGTTAACCTCCCCACCCCACCCCTTACCTTTCTCCTGGGGTCTTTCTCCCTTAGGAGTCATGTTTCTTATGCATGGTAAAGTGTCTTTTTTTTTTAATAATATTTTTTATTATGTTAGTCACCATACAGTACATCCCTGGTTTTTGATGTGAAGTTCCATGATTCATTAGTTGTGTATAACACCCAGTGCACCATGCAATATAAAGTGTCTTTTTGTCATTGAAGGGCAGCATTTCCAAAAAGGAACTTAGAAAAGCAGCAGAAATGAAATCAGTATTTAGTGATAACTGCTCTTGATACATCTGTGGTGATAAAAGAGGTTCAAATATATCTCAAGAATTGACTCCCTTTGCTGTTTGAAAATCCTACCAAATTTGTCAGCATTCCACCATTGATATCAGAAAAATGTAAAAACTATTTACTACAGGGACTGCATGTGTGAATCAGGTCTTGAAAGAACATGGCATTCCACAAAGTAGCCATAGCAAAGGGTAATGTCTTTCCCGTGAGATCGTTTCATCCATCCCTGGGAGGACCCCTCTTAACTTCAGGATAGAGCTTTTTCTTCCCTACTTCTCTAGTCTCCACGTAATGTGGACCTCTTCGAAAAATATGAAGAGCTTTAGATGAAGGACATGTTGGGGAAAAGGGAGGAAGATCTGATCATTTCTCTAATTTCTTTGGAATGTTTTTATTACTAGAGAAGTTGTATCTTATGAATTGTCTTATTTCCTAAATGTCTTGGACAACACAGTTTTACCCATTATCTTGTACTTTCTCATTAAGTGCCTCACATGTGTATATCTGGTTTCCCCAACGAAGCTGCTGCGGGTAATCCTTGTGTCTTGAAACAGTTGCATGCAGACTACTTACCTCAGTCTTTACCATTCGATGAGTTAGCTCATTTAGGGGTTGACACAACTAGAGGTAACTCAGCTACTCAGATGAGGATGGCAGGCACTTGCGAGTGAGATTTGTCCTGAGGACTGGATACACAATGACTCCGGAAGAAAGCCTTCCGTAGGCGACAGCCCTGGTTTCTAGTATTAATGAGACTAACATCACTGCTGAAGGGTCAGCTAATGTGGGACAAAGAATTAAGCGCGTCCCTCTCTGTCCTGCAGCCCACTTCTCTGCGTGTCCGATTGCGCTGACTGCAAGCAGGCTAAACGAGGCCGTGCAGCCTCAGTGTGAAAGCCACACGCCACCCTCCTCGCTCTGAAGATGACCGAGCTTGCACCCAAATTGGTATAAAGAGGGAAGCACCCAGAGCCCTTCAGGCTGGCAGGGGGCTCCCCTTGGTGATGAGGGAACAGTGGCCGGGGTCCTTCCTGACTGCCAGGATTCAATTTTCAAAATAATGCTGTTTAATCCTCATTTTATTTCTCAGGGTGAGGTGTCTTACTCATCTTATACTCACATTTAATCTACCTCCCATCCAGAAACAAACATAAAAGCTTCCTAAGTTGTAGCTTTCCACATTCAGATAGCAGCTACCTGATTGGAACCACACAGCCTAACGGAACAGGGCTCCGTCTTAGCTTTGCTTCCCATCGTGGCCGTCACCTCAAGACCCTTTTGTACAGATCAGTGCTTCTCAACTTTCTGGTCTTGAGACCTTTTACACTCTTAAAAATTCTCAAAGACCTCAAAAAACTTTAGCTTCTGTGGAATATCTATCAATATTACTGAATTAGAATTTAAAACTGCGACATTTTAAAAATCTTTAATTCATTTAAAAATAACAAAAACCCCATTACATATTATATAAATAATATACTTCTGTGAGAAATGACTAAATTTTTCAAAACAAAGCAAAAATAATGAAACGAGTGACATTGTTTTGCATTTTTATAAATCTCGGATGTCTGACTTAATAGATGATAGCTGGGTTCTTATACCTGGTTAATATAATAGGAAGAAAACTGGCCTCAAAGAGATACACCGTTGGAAAGGGGAAGAGTATTTTAATAGCCTTTTTCAGATAATTGTGCTTATTCTTCTTTGATGCTACCTCAAAACTCAACAAGTAGTAGGTTCTCTAAAGTTCCTTGCCGTGCAGAACCTGACACCGCATTAAGGAGATTTTTGTGCTTCGTGTGTAAAAACTCATCGGTCTGTCTTTCATTTGAATGGGGGTTTTACCCACGAATGTTTTTGTAACATAAGGCCTTTGGTCATTGGGAAATTATTGGTTCACCAAGTCGTGCAGAACTTCCAAATGTTGACATATTTCATTATAAAATATTTTCAAAAGCACATTTGTTAATATCAATAATTTAATCAGGAAGTCTTTAAGTCCTGGGAAGCTGTCAACCTCACTGGGGCAGATAAACATTTTCTAAAATTCTAGTTTTCACTTGAAAGCTCAAATTATATTATTGGCAACAGATACTCTCCGTTGTTTTCCTTGAAGCGACGAGCTTGCTCGTTTCATTTATAAGAACGTGTCTGTCATTCACCCAATTCTGATGAACCAGCCTGGTTTGTCTGCCGCCTTTTAATTAAACAGAGCATTCCGTGAGACGAGCAGCCAGTTGAGCACACAGCTCCGACAGCCACACAAGCCCTTCCCCTCACAGAGTCCTCTGACCTCCCATTTGCCGCGGAAGTGTTGGAGGCATATTTCCCTTTTTGTCCCACAGGAGATTAGGAAGATGCACATGCAAGAGTTTATTAATAAAATTAATAATTTTTGTATTTCATGTGGGACATCCTTATGTGAAACTGGCATCTTTCTGGGGATATGTTGATGAAGTTTGGAGTTTGGGGCACCCGCAGTTGTACCCACATTGCTTCTGCACCACCAGGCCAGCTGTCAACACAGTGAAAAAGGCAAATAACATCTTAGAATTATTATGAAAACATGTTTGGCCTCGCAAACTACCTAAAGGGCCTGGGCTCTCGAGGGTCTGTGGACCACACTTTTACTACTACTAGTATAGATGGTGGAAGAGTTAACCTTTATGAAGCTCACAATATTTGCCAGACATGATTATAGGCATTAATTATTTTAATCCTCAGCTGTACAGATATACGAAGAGCCTACCACCTTCTAGAAAACATTCTTTTTAACCTCTGGACCCTGGTACATTTATGCCGCTCTGCTGCCGGTGTGTGGGAGCTAATTAAAATCTGAGGAATTTTCAATAGCATTGCTGCCAGGGGTGTAAAGCTCCATCTTCTCAGCCCCAGAGGTGTTCAGAGCTTTAGAAATTCATGGACTCGGCCTAGGCTTGCTTGGTGGGTGCTCGGTCTCTAGTGTGTGTCAGGCCACAGAATATGCTGTGCGTTGAGGGCTCTTGGGAGTATTTCCTCCCCGCCGTCTCTCCCCAGCCTTCTTTCTTCCCACAGTTATTTCTTCTCTTAGTTTCTGGACTTCATTTCGCAACTTGAAACCCTGTCCTATAAGAATGGATTAAATGTCACGTGTGCCACTGAATTACATCTGCCCATCATAACATGACCGCGAGTCTTGCTTTTTCTGTCAGCGTCTCGGGGCCATGTTTTCATTTTAACTGATCTTTAGCTTGGTCACGCACACAGAATTGTTTATCCCACTCTCTCGTACTAGCCGCAAGGCTGGCCTGGACAGAGAACCCATGGGGTTCTTCCTGCTCCACTCTTTCAGGTAAAGGCCTTTCTCGTTTGCCTTCTCAAGAGGTGTTTTGCTGTAAATGTTCCATTCGCTACAAATGTTGGATTATTACATCACTGTGTGGCTAAGAGCTCACCCAAATCTTGAACTAATCTGAAATCCAGGTTAAGGGGACACTAATATTTACTTGGTGTCCTTAGGACTCTGTAAAATTCCCTGTTGACAAGAGGATGGTCCTTGAACTAACAGTTCTGGTTGTTGCTTTTCACGTGTGGCAGGGGCTGTGACGTGTGTGATCTCGGCAGAGAATTTGATGGTTAGTGGAGAAAACCATAATTCTTCCAGGTCGCGAGGTAGGCTGAAGGGGAAATTGTACTTACAGGACTAGAAAAACTTTCATTGGGTCCAAGAGTGTCTGTTGTGCGGTTTCGTCGTGCTTTCGTTCCTTACCATGACTATTAACTGGGAGAAACAGAAATTCTTACATTTACTTGGCCAGTGAGGAATCCGGTTCCTGACAGGAGCCCAGCCTGACCCGTGAATAACTGATTTCACCCCCAGAAGATAGAGATATTACCTAACCTAACAGATATTAGTCAGCAGTCCCTGCCCACTGAGGTCTCTTAGGAACATCTTTTAACTTTGCTTCTCTCTGCACTGGGGATCCTTTTTTAAGTTTTGCAGCCTGTCTCCCGTCTGAACCTACAACACCCACAGGGTTGATAGACCCAGCAGTAAGTTAAATTCATCCTTTACATCTCGAACTCTTCTGAAGCTTTGGTAACCAAGTTCTATTTTTATATCCTCATGATGAGCCAAGACTGTATGTAGAGCAGACATCTGCCATCTATAATGACATGGAGGTAGGAAACTAGACTGTTAGACGGGGCACTGGCTACCACAGGCACCGATCTGAGCTTATTCCCAGTTTCTTCACTGATGGACGGAGTGACCCTTACTGTCCCCTGAGCTCTGCTTTTATCATCAGGTCTGAGTTAAGGATCTTGGTGCCATCTATACCCTGTGGGAATGTGGTAGGCAGAACCAGACCTGGAGGCGATTGTGATTTAAGAGCAGCATTTCTCAACCCTGTCATGGCATTTTCTGGAAGTGTGTGTGTGTGAGACATGGGGAGGGGTGCACAGTGCCTTCCCAGCCATTCTGGCCACCCCTCTTTTACCCTGTCCTCCACCTCAGATCTGCGTCTCCCTTCTGACCATCCTCCCACACCAGTGCCACTCAGCTCGCTTCAGGAGCTGCTTAGGACAACCTCTGAGGTCCCCCAGCTAATCCAGTCCCACTCCAGTGACCTTTCCTTTACCTGTGCAGCCAGGGGTATTTCTGTGCAACCCGTATGAGCCCTGATAACTTCCGAATTCAAAACCATCCTGGCTTTTCTCTTGACGCTTGTGAAAGTGGTCATGAGGCAATGTTCACTGACCCCTCCCGAAGATCCAGGGCAACACAGTCCGTTCACAGTCCGGGCTGATGGTCAGTGGTCCAGCTGCAAAGTCTTCAGACCTAATAGAATGTTCTCCATCCAGTTCTCTCCATCTCCTAACAGAGTTTTATGCGTAAGCCATCCAAAATATCTTCTAGAATTCTTGAATCGATGGCATGGCTTACTCATGGTATGTGGTATATTTAAAGTACTTGGGGAATAGTTTCCATGGGAGAGAAAATCTAGGGCTCAATATCACTTGACTCTAAAGAGCCAGTGACCAGTGTCACCTTCTCATGCCTTTGCCACCGCCCCGCCCCAGAATTAATTACTCCCCACTCTGTCCCGTGGCACGTGCACATTTTAGTATTTATTACACTGTGTTATAAAATAAAGACGAAAATTTTTTTTATAAAATCAAAATAAAAATGTAAAGAACTGGGTTGTGAGCCCCTGAAGACAAGGACAGTATCTTACTTAGTCTTCTATTTCTAGTATCAATTCAAACGTCATTTAATCGAAATAAAATATTTAGTACCTTCAATTCAAAATTGCAATATTCTTGTAGTATGGTTCACATATGTGTCTTCCGATGATATATGTCACTTCTCTGCATGCTGTATTCCACTCTTAGAAAAAGAGTGTTTTAACCTTGACCACCGATGTTGTGTCCTTGTCAAATGGAGGGACTGAGATACACAGCTCTCTCCTTGTGCCGTGACAGCCACCGTACTGGTCCTCCCTGTTGTCCTTCTAGCCACCTTGAAGGAGCTCATCTCACAGACCATGATCCGCTGGGCCCAGGAGGACCAGATCCAGGATGCGGAGTTGGTCCGGATGATGTTCAGCCTCCTCCGGAGACAGTATGACAGCATCGGGGAGCTGCTGCAGGCCCTGCGGAGGACCTACACCATCAGTCAGGCCTCCGTGAGCGACACCATCAGCCTGCTGGCCGCGCTGGGCCAGATCCGCTGCCTGCTCAGTGTCAGGATGGGCAAGGAGGAGGAGCTGCTCATGATCAACGGGCTGGGGTAGGTCATTCTCAGCGAAGTGCAAGTCCCTCAGGAGAACTTCGGGAGGGAAAACTGGTTTACCTGGCTGTAGAGATGTTCCAGAATCCAGTTGTATAAATCCCTGTGTGTTGCCATCCTGATTTCACTCCTGATTCTTGGTGAATCAGTCACCTTTGAGGACTGGGGAGACCAGACTGCAGGCTACTGAGGTGAAGGGACATTGCCAGAAGCGGTGGGGAGGAGCGGTGGGGAGAAAAGCGGTTATTTGGTTTGTGTCTGAAGAAAATAGCCCCAGGGAGGCAATGAAAAACAATTCAGAGGAAAGTGTGTTCAACTCAACAAGAGAGACAGGTTTTGAGCAGTTGAGCTTTTGACTGGAACTCTTCTGAGACTTTCCTCTGAGAAGCTACTGGCTGGTCCCTCCCTTTGTGCGGGACTAACCCAGAGAGTCATTTCTGTCAGTCCTGCGAGGCACCTTTCCCCAGAACAGTAGCTCACAGCTCTTCCTTAGAATCCATGCTGGCAAAAAGATAGCATTTTAGGCATCAAAAAGATTTCCTTTAATTCGGGGGTGTGGTTCCATTGTGTGGGTGAGAAAACCAAAGCCCAAAAAAGTTAACTGACCAGCCCACGATGTTACTTGATTAAAATCAAGAACTGGGACCATGACCTTCCTGCTGCTCCATGTTCCCTCCCACTGCCCCAGAGGCAGCACACTGAAGGAACCCCACCCGAGGCCCGGAAGAGGGACTTTGAGGGTCCCTGGGTTGGGGCAAGGGGATGCTCTCATGCCTCAAATTCATTTCCAAGGAAGAGTCATGTATGTGCTGGAAATGAAGAAACTCTTATGGGAGAAGAAAACTGCAGAATTAGCTTCTCCCCAGCCCTTGCAGTAGACGTAGCAGCAGTGAAAACGAGTGCTGTGTCCTCTTAACAGCGGCCCACACTCAGGGGAGAGGGCACAGGCCGAGAGTCGCCACCCTGTGAGGGATTACACAGCCACGTCACGGGCTGCCGCTGCATTTTGATTTGCCTGCAGCTTTATTATGTGTGAATTTATACCGAATGATTTTAAAATACATTTATATTTCATTGTTTATTTCACTGGCTTTTGAGGACTGTTGCCCAAGAATGTCACGGGCACTAATACACAACTGCCTTTAAGAAAGGGGTACGGCCCTATCATGAAGAAAACTGAAGTACACAGAGACATAGATATAAGGGTGAGAAAAGAAAAAAAAAAAAAAAGTAGAAGACCATGAGTACATGGAGGAAGAGAAATCCAGTAGTCCGGGCTGTCTCCAAACTATTTCAAGCAAAAAGACGAAGGGAAGGGGCGCCTGGGTGGCTCAGTCTGTTAATGTCTGCCTTCAGCTCAGGTCATGATCTCAGGGTCCTGGGATCAAGCCCTACATCGGGCTCCCTGTTCAGTGGGGAGCCAGCTTCTCCCTCTCCCTGCCTGCTGTTCCCCTTGCTTGGGGTCACTCACTCACTCTCTCTGTCAAATAAATAAAATCTTTAAGAAAAAAAAAAGACAAAGGGAAAACTGTGTAATATGTCATTAGAAGGAATTGTCTCAAAGAAAGAAAGTATTCATAGCGATGAAATAGCACAAAATACTCCTATCAGCTAAAAGGCACTCCACATGTATTCTGACTGACCTGGTACCTTAGTACCTTCCGGCCTGTCACATTTGCATCCCTTCACCCACCGTCTGCGCGTCTGTGTGTCCTCACCCGTGAATTTTCACAGCACTGGTAGAAGCAAGTGCTGAAGCCTCTGTCCCGTCTTTACCGTAGAGACATTATGAACAACAAGGTGTTCTACCAGCATCCCAACCTCATGCGAGTCCTTGGCATGCACGAGACGGTGATGGAGGTGATGGTGAACGTGTTGGGCACAGAGAAGTCTCAGGTAATGCTACGAGGAGAACTCAGCCAGAACCTGACCCCTGCGCAGCGGCATGTGGTGACCTGTTCGAAGCCACGTGGCTGGCGTCCATTGCCTCAGTGACCCTTCCCAGGGAGAGGGAGGGATGTGCGTAAGGCCGGGAAACAGCCAAGGGACAGGACAGCGCTACTGAATGGAATCCAGCCAGTGTAGGAGCTCTGGTTCCTGAAGCTCAGCGCTTTTCCTGCTCGTTCCACGAGGCTGTTCACCTGCTAAGTTCACTTCCCGTACTCTTCAGCCCGCTCCTTCCAAGCAGGAATTCCTCCGGGTTCCACTTAGGAGCCTGGTGTGTTTTGTGCTGGGTCGGGAGAATGCTGCTCTAAAGAAGAACAGGATCTTAATAACGATCCTGGCAGCGTTCCCTCGGGAGTGCGCGTGTTTGCTCCGTGCACCGAGCTCCTGAGGATATCGGCTTTCCTGGCCAGCCCCCCATCACAAGCCCACTGTCGGGGAGCTCCCTGGGCATTTATCCTAATTTGTGTGGGGTACTCCTCAGAGTTAGGGTCTGAAGGCAGTAGATTGGAGGATGTTTTTAGATGTGGGAAATTCCAGAGTGCCAGGGTCCTAGGAATGAATGATTTTCAAAGCAGTTTCACCAGTATTGACTTGCTTCCTTCTGGTCCCTGGGGAAAGTGGACCCGCTGCAGGAGAGCCCTGAACAGATGTCTGCATGCCTCAGCGAGCAGGTAGCATGCCGGTTTCGGAACCTTACTTTTGAGAGAGCCCACCCCATGATTCTAAAGGAGGAAATCAAGGACTTTCTAGGATCCAGAGCAAGGTTAACACAGACACCACTTACTAAGCATTATTGGATCAGAACTAAGATGTGGCCAGGCTCTAGAGATGTTAATTACTATGTTAAGGAGAGAAACCAAGTGCAAACAGCAGTAATATAAGACGGCATCTCGGTGCTAAATTGTATGAATCAGATTGCAAGTGCTGTGGGAGCCCATTGGAGAGCAGTCATCAAGGACAGAAGTAACTAGGGAAGATAAAAAAGTGATTGGGGAAGGCTCAAAGCCTGAGAGGGCAATGCTCGTCAGGCTCCCACAACCCTAGGGGCCTGCCTTTACCTAGAGGACTCGGGTCTGATATAATGCTGGGCATTATTTGATAATCACCCATCTCCCTTTCTGAACTTCCTCATCGGAGTTCTGTCCACTCCCTTCCCAGATGGAAACCATAGTCTGATGTAGGGTCATGCAATTTCATGTGACATCAGAGGGTGTCTAGGATTCTTGTTTGACTTCTCTTTCCTTCGAAAGAAAGATATTTCAGGAACTAAAATTAGCTCTCAATATTTTGGGAAGCCTCTTCTCAGGTGTCCGTGCTCTGTCTTGGAATAAGCGAATAAGTCTTGTAAGAAAGTAAGAAGTAAGAAAATTCATTTTCCAAACTGTTCATAGCTTACACCAGTATTGACAGGCGGACGTCCATTGATGGCATACCCTAAGACTCTTGGAGATCAGACTTTTCAGAAAGGACTCATGATGGACTCTTTTCCTTGACATTCCCTTCTTCTCCCTACAGATTGCTTTTCCAAAAATGGTCGCGAGCTGTTGCCGCTTCCTCTGCTATTTCTGTCGAATTAGCCGGCAAAATCAGAAGGCCATGTTTGAGCATCTGAGTTACCTGTTGGAGAATAGCAGTGTTGGCCTAGGTATGTCATGTTATCGCTTCCACATTGGGGCTTGGAGGTGACACTCCCCCTGCTGACTGCTTAGGGGGTAAAGGGAAAGAAGCTACATACCTGCTAAGGTATTTTTAAATATAAGAAAGAACCTGCCTGATTTAAAAATAAATGAAATGATGATACGATATGTCTGCTGTCCAACCTAAGGAGAGATGTTGCCACCCACCAGCACTGGTGACAGATTTGTGTTGGCATAGTCACATGTTTTACCTCGTCTCCCTTGGGACCAGTGGCTCATGCTTACGAAATGCTGCCTGAGATTGTAGAGCGAGTCTGGGGACACAGATTCCCTACCCCCAGCCCACTCTGCTGACCAGGGAGCAGTGCTAATGAGACCAAGGTCTTGGCAGGCTGGCTGTCGGCTGCATGCTTGTCCCATCAGCCAACTAGCCAGCGCTCTGCTAAGCTGGAAGGCGGACTGGCCAAGAGCAACCGTGGATAAACAGCGTAAATCCGTCAGCACCACTAGGAAAGCAACACAGTGCGTACGCCTTACTCACTGTTCTGGATGTAAACCAAATGAATCTGTGAAGGACGCAAAACCACACCTACATCCATGTGACCTCTGACGTCTCAAGTTTCTGATTTATCAAAGGCAACCTCAGACTGCCAACCTGTTATTTTAAAAAAGTTTTCCTTTTTTCTAGCCCAAGAACCCAACAAAGGAAAATCAAAGACAGCATTGGTGACCTGATGTAACTACATGAGCTAATGCTGTTTGAGGCTGTGTTTAAATTCTGGGTGGTGGCCCTCGTAATGGCCAAGTCGTTTGCGCTTAGTTCGTTAAGTGGCACCTCTACCGTTTGAGTGATCACCGAAGTGGGGCCCCCAAGAAGTATCATGTTACAAAAGTAGTTGAAAATACATGGCCCCAGCTAATTCTGTGAGCTGGTTTTCTAACTTACTCCATGTTCACAACCAATAATGAGTGTGGGGACAAGGATAACAAAGCTGTTCTTAAATTGGCCAGGCAGCCCCCCTGAACGGTGGGACCCAAGTTTAGTGTGTTTGCTGCCCTCTCCTGACCATGAGTGGGCACTGCAACTTCAGCTCAGCACTGGACGGCCCCCATCCCTTTCTCTCTCCTCTCTTCCTTCCTCAGCTTCCCCTTCGATGAGAGGATCTACCCCACTGGATGTGGCGGCTTCCTCCGTGATGGACAACAACGAGTTAGCGCTGGGCTTAGAGGAACCAGACCTCGAGAAGGTAACTGGCCCCGGGGAGGCAATGTGCTTGCTCTCTCCTGCCTGCAGTACAGCCAAGCCAAGGAAATGCAGACCCAAGACTGGGTCTCCATCAGAATCTCTTTAGGGCTCCACGGAAATGTGGTAGAAAGTGAGTAACCGGCAGCAGCATGATAATTAGGACCAGAGCATCTCCTGTGGGCGGGGAAAGCCAACTTCAGAGACTTGGATACCTGGATGTTTGTGTTCTCTGTATGTGGAGGCCCAGCCTCACTGGTCTACATGGAACACTACCAGAGACCTGCAGACCCTAATAAAGTTCTGTGTGATTGAATTTTTAAGTCCACACACCGAGGAAAGAAACACGACAGAAAACTGTATAATCAGTAGAGGAACAAAGAAGGCCCACACATCCTCTGCAGGTACAGAGGAGGCAAAACTGAGCTGCCTCACATGGGGATTCTGGAATGCGCCCCCACTGGTGGTGATGACGGGAGGCTGATTCACCTACATCTTTCCCCGTTCATTTTGGGGCTGTTTCCTTGACTGGGTGGCTGCCAAGATGCACAGTGCACTCTGAGTGTGAAGGAGACGGATGTGGCAAGGGTGAGGGGGCAAGTAAGGGGTCATCCACTGAACAGTGGGTTTGGAAGTGCCTGGGAGAGGCGCCGCTCACCGTGACCAGGGGATCAGGGAGGTCACTCGGGAGAGTGACGATCTGAGGGAAGAGTAGAAACCAAGCAGCCACACCATTGGGAAAAGTGTGCCAGGAATGTTTGAGGTTCAGTGAGGAGAGCGTGGTGTGTTTGAGAACTGGGAAAGTGGATGTGAGGGATCACAGGGTGCTCGGGGGGAGTGCTTGGGGAGTGAGGAGGGACAGTGGGGAATTGGGCTTGGTGCTGCCATAACTGTCCATGGTAGAAGTTCATACTGCTACAGGATCACTAGGGGCCCGGTCCCACTCTGAATTAACTCACATGACCGTGACCCCCAGAACATTTTTGTTAGTGCCCTCAGTTATAAGGGAGGAAACTGAGGCATAGAGAGGCTAGCTGATGTGCTCAGCATCATGGGGTTTGTTAAGTGTCAGAGCCAGGATCCAAAAGAATCTGGCTCCAGAGGCTGTGTTCTTACCTGTTCAGTGCTAGGACCTCTCCGTAGAGCCAAGAGCAATGGAAACCGTCAGAGGGCTTTAAGCCGAGGAACAGCACAACATGACATGTATTTTAGAAAACACAGCCTGGTTTAAGCGAGAAGAGCTGATTGGATCTGAAACAAGACACACCCCCTCTCATACACACACGGACTCAAATGTTCTGCCACACAGCAGTACGTCGTGTGATAGCTTTTCCACAAATGTCACGGATATCCTGGTCTTCTAGTGAGACAGACTTCCGTCAAACTCTGCTCCGCATCCATTGAAACAGCAGTCAAGAGCTCAGTGGTTTGGGACGCCTGGGTGGCTCAGTCGGTTAAGCGTCTGACTCCTGGTCTCAGCTCGGGTCATGATCTCAGGGTCGTGAGATCAAGCCCTGTATCAGGGAGCGTGGAGCCTGCTTAAGATTCTCTTTCTCCCACCCCCTCTGTCCCACCCACCACTGACTCACACATGTGTTCTATCTCTCAAAAAAAAAAAAAAAAAAAGCAAAACAAACGCCTTTGGTGAGTTAACTGATGCCTGTATAAAAAAGTTGGTTGTCTTAGAACAGGACAGTGCCATGAGGTTTAGTACTCAGTACCCTCCTCAGAGCTGCCGGTCAGCTTTTGAAATGACCATGCTTGACAAAGACCCTAAGCTTCCCTTGGAAGATGCAAGATGGGATAAGGAGAGGCCGGGAGGCTGGGAAAGGGAGCAAGGGGTCGCAGGGAAATCGGTAAAGGGGCAGGATGAGGTCTGCTGCCCCATCTTGCAGTGGTTCCAGTGGCTCAGTGGCTCAGCACAGTGCTACAGACTTTATTCAGACCAGTGTCAGGAAGTCACCGAAGTATGGCTCCTAGGAGAGAAGGGAAAGGAGAGGGAAATGCTGCCGTTCTTCCTTTCCATTGATCACAGCAGAAAGTAGGTCCCTTAAGGTTGAACAACAATCCCCCACACACCCTTATTTCAGTGGCCAGTGAAATGTGTTGCACCTGTAACCTTGAAAACACTGCCTAATTCCTGACTTTATTGATGTTTTCCTGACATTTTCAAGGCCAAGTCAAGTCCAAGCTCCAAGCAGAATAGTATCGTTACTGGTTTAAGAAGGAAAAACAATGTGATGATTGTTTCGTATGGGTTGTGACTTAGATTCATTATTCTTACAAAAAGACTTAGAGTGTTTGACATCAGCAAATACATGATTCATTTGAAAACCATTTATTGACCATGTGCTATGTGCTGGGCTCTGGGGATTCAAAAATGAATGACTTTGAGGATTTTGCAGCACCGTGGATTCTCCCCTTCTCCTTGTACGCAAAAAATGTCAAAGGCTCAATCAGAATAACAACTGCATTTCAAACAAAGGTCTATTTGCCAGGCTTCTTCTTTTTTTTTTTTTTTCTTTTTATTCTTTTTTGCCTGACACCTTCTAAAAAGTAGGCAAGTTCTAAACTATTCTACAAGATCACAGGGCTGAGATCCAGTGACCTAGAAGCAAAGAGAACACTATCAATCCCAGCCCTTAACTGGCCATGGCCCCTCACTCACCACCCCAACCTTAACTTCTCGGCTTTTGACATGAAATGCAGAACTTAAGTAGGGATCCCCAATTTGTCAAGGGCCCACTCAGAGTCAACCAGTGACTGAATATTTTGGTCTTGAAATAACATGGCCAAATGAACATGGCCCACCTGGGCCCATATCTCCTCAGATGCCCCCTAGTTAGGCCTGTGTTTATTATTTTTTTAGATTTATTTATTAACTTTTAGAGAGCATGTGAGCACACGTGGGGGGGAGGGGCAGAGGGAGAGAGAGAATCTCATGCAGATTCCCCGCTGAGTGCAAAACCCAATGTGGGGCTCAATCTCATGACCCTGAGATCATGACCTGAGCTAAAATCAAGAGTCGGATGCTTAACCTACTGAGCCACCCAGGCGCCCCATCAGGGCTGTGTTTAAATGGCAGTTCCCTCTTGCAGAACTGGGAAAACCAAGGAACTGAGAGCTCAGGGAGTATTCCTCCATAACAGTGATAATCAGTCCTGTTGGTTACTTGGAAACAATAATGAATTGGAAGTTCTGGTTTCAAACCTACTGAATTATGAATTTAAAGGTTTGGGGCTCTCTCTTGCTTCTAGAAGAATGAAAGCCCTTCTGTTCCCAGAATTTTATAGGCCTAACAGCTATCTTGTGAAAACTTAGACACTTACTTTTGTACTTTTGTTGGCAGGTGGTGACCTACTTGGCAGGCTGTGGTCTGCAGAGCTGCCCCATGCTTCTAGCCAAAGGATACCCTGATGTCGGCTGGAACCCCATTGAAGGGGAACGTTATCTGTCCTTCCTGAGGTTTGCCGTCTTTGTGAACAGTGAGTCCCAGATTTTTCATGCCTTTCAGATCTGGGATAGCATAAACTTGGGTACAAATAAGGAAAGAGAGGTCCTTTGCATTTCCTTCTGTCTATAGGTGGCAGCTGGCCGAACAGTCTCAGGGAGAATCAGGCCAGAGAAGGATCAAGAATAGCGTCCGATGGACAGCGTACTGAGCTCTAGTGCCAGATGCAGCAAGAAAATCGAGGCAGAGGCTAGGGCTTTTCACTGCTTTGTACCTCTTCTCGCAGTAAAAGAGGGGATTATTAATATCTTCATCTCCCCTGTTTCACAAAGCTAAATGCAGCTGTGCCTTCAGATGCTTAGGCTGTTGGATGGATGGATACATGCTTGCATAAAAATGAAGAATAAGTAAATAACTATAAAAGGTAACTAAACTCCCAGGAGAGTATTTTTGTGGCAACCCTAAATACTATTCTTAACACAAATTACTTCCCATTTATAATGAATTCCAAGTCTACAAAAATTCTTATTTCCCCAAGTATAATATACCAAATATTGTGTAGAATATTAAGTGGACTACTTTCTTGAAAATGTACCTTGTCTCCCAAGATTTTGTTCTAATACTAATTCACTTATATTCACATGGGGATTATGATCCTTCTCCCTTCTCCCAGTTGGCAGTTCCAGGCTAACAAATCCAGCCTGGCTCATTACATGATTGCAAAGAGGGATTACAGCTCATGAGCAATCATGCCAAATGTTCTAAGTATAAGAGTTTGTCTCAAAGTATATTGCCACGATGAGATCATCGTGTTCCCATGTACTTTTCTTGTCTCCCTTCATCCCCGTCCCACCTACTTACTTTCCTCTAATACACTCTCCTCTTAATATTTGAATGATTTCCATCGTCCTGGCTTTCCCCTTTTCTTCCTGGGTCTCGTCCGACCGGATTCTTGATCACCTATCTTCTGCTGCTCTCTCTACTCATCAGTGTCCCTATCTGTTCATCACCAGCATTGCTGAATTCCATTTTCTTTGTGGCCAGTGTCAGTGAATCCTCTAATAGTCTCTTCCACTTTCTATCCAAAGGACCGCATGTCCAGAATGAATTCAGGGTTACTGTGGTAAAAGGGAAAATTTTTTAAGTGGTTTTTAAGGATTCATAAATCTCACTAAATTATCTGAGTAGACTGTGTGACACAGACCAAATCAAGCCAGGACTAACATATTCATTCATCTTGGGCCCCTTCACAAGATCAAGAGCTTCGTAAGTCATTTTGGTGGGGCTGTCTATATAGGTTATGAGGGTAAAGGAATCCACTGCCTCCGTTCCTATCAAGATTGCCCAAATTCCAACACTTGCTTATCCTGGTTACATATGACCATATTGGTCTAAATATGACCAAAATGTTTAGTCTGCCCCCTTTGCTTTCAGATTGTTTTATACCTTTTTCACATACTGTCTATAGAGAAATTTCATAAAGCAACAAACTCTAGCAAATTGGCCCATTAGTAGGAAAATATGTACATTTTATGTTTTTAAAAGATTTATTTATTAGAGAACATGAGTGGGAGGGGCAGAGGGAGAGAGAATCTCAAGCAGACTCCATGCTGAGCACAGAGCCTAATGCAGGGGTTCGGTCCCAGGACCCTTAGAGCGTGACCTGTGCCGAAACCAAGAATTGGATGCTGAACCAACTGCACCGTACAGGCGCCCCAATATGTACATTCTAATTTAACGTATATTGTGTTTCTGTAATATAAAGGCCACGTTTGGTTTTTGCAAAAGGTAAATAGCTTCTGCTTCCCAAAAATGTACGGTCTAGTAAGGGGAGTAGACATGAACAGAGATCACTATAATAAGTAGAGTAAGGCAGGGACAGAGTCCTGTAGGGCTTCCTCAGGGGAAACTCACATCCTGTTGAGAAGATCAGAGCAGGCCTCATGGAGGAGGTGATATTAGAAATGAGCTTCAAAGGGTCAGAGTTCCCAGACGCACACGTGCAGGAAAGATGACCCGTCTGGGGAGTGGTATGAGCAGCTGCCTCAAGACTAAAGCATGCTATGCTCAGGAAATAGAGTGATCCGTTGGTCTGGAGGATAGATAGGTGGGTGACAGTGGCAAGAGATGCGGTTTAAAAGGTAGGTAGGCAACTATACCAGAGAGAACCTAAATGCTAAGCTAAAAAGTTTAGATTCAGTGTTCAGAGTACTGGGAAACCTTTTTAACTGGAAAGAGACTGACAGTAACCATTTAGAATTTCTGTGCCCAGGTTAGAATAATGAGTTTCTAAATGATAATGGTGGTGGTAGGAATGGAATAGGGAAGATACATTGGAAAGAAATTACAGAGACAGTATTTATACAACTAGGTGATGATGGTGATTATGGTGGTTGGGCTTGGTTGTGTTGATAAAAAGAAATAGAAGTCACATTAAAGCTTAGAGATGTGGGGTGCCTGGGTGGCACAGCGGTTAAGCGTCTGCCTTCGGCTCAGGGCGTGATCCTGGCGTTATGGGATCGAGCCCCACATCAGGCTCCTCCGCTATGAGCCTGCTTCTTCCTCTCCCACTCCCCCTGCTTGTGTTCCCTCTCTCACTGGCTGTCTCTATCTCTGTCAAATAAATAAATAAAATCTTTAAAAAAAAAAAAGCTTAGAGATGTAAGCATAGGAGGAAAAGAAATAAAGATGTGAGGGGCACCTGGGTGGCTCAGTTGGTTAAGGATCCGACTCTTGATTTTGGCTCAGGTCATGATCTCAGGGTTGTGAGATTGAGCCCCATGTAGGGCACCATGCTGAGCATGGAGCCTGCTTGAGATTCTCTCTCTCCCTCTTTTCCTTCCCTCTCCCTCTCTGGAAGGAAGGAAGGAAGGAAGGAAGGAAGGAAGGAGGAAGAGAGAAAGATGTGAGAAGAAGAAAATGGTTTGTGATAGAAGGTAATGAGCTTGGTTGCATTCAAACCAACCATTCATTGGTTTTGCAGTGCTTGACTGCAAAATGAGGATGCCCTGATTGATGTTATAGGCTAGAGATCAGTCAATCAGCAGGTTGGGACTGAAGAGACTTGCAGATCATCTGAAGTTGAAATGGTGGGAGTAGGCTGTCCCAGGGGAAAGCACGAAAGAGAGAGAGAGAAATGTTAGAATCTTCTTGAACCCCTACAGAAGGAGAAAGAGTGCTTTAAGCACAGCAGAGTGATATGGAAGACTTTAGGCTGGAGAGTGGAGGAGTGTCTGGGGTACAGATAGAGCTCTGTCACTTACTAGCCTTGCAAATTCAGGCAAACTAAAACTTTCCTAGGCTGTTTTTTTGTGTATGTATGTTAAGTAGAGATAACAATAGTATGTACTTCACAGAATTGTTGTAAGGCTTAAATGAAGTAATCCATGGGAAACAGATTAGCACAGTGCCGGAAATATAGGAAACCTGAAGTCATCATAGTTGTCGTCGTCGTTCATGGTCTTCACAAGAATATCAGGGCATTTGAAATGGGAACACTCAAATAGATCCTTTAGGGCTCTCAAAGCCCTTTGTAAGTTTTCATGTCTAGAAGTAATTAAAAAGAACTTTTTGTGGCCTCTACTCAGCAGTGAAAGATAAAGGTGTTACAGACTATCATGGTGGTAGGTGGTAAGAGTTGTCATGACGGGTAATGGTAGAGGGTGGCAGGTGGCAAAAGGGGATGATGGTGGGGTGGTGATAGTAGGCAGTGGTTGACAATGATGTTGTGGGGGGGATATAATGGTTGAGTAGTGGTCATAGCAGGTTTTGGGGTGATTGAGGTGGATGGTGATTAGTGACGAGAGGTGCGGTAATGGTTATGGGTAGTGATGCATGACAATGGGGTGGTCATAGTGGATGTTGGTGAGGTGTGGTTGGGTGATGGATTGTCATAGTGGGGTGTGGGGATGACTGGTGGGTGGTAGTGAGTGATGATGGAGTTGGTTAGGATGGTGGTGGTGATGATAGCGGCTAACCCTTATTGAGCACTTACCATGTGCCAGGCACTGTTCAAAGCACTTTTGGACGTATTAACTCACTTAATACAAAAATCCAATGAGATGGGTACAGTTATCTTCATCTTACAGAGAAAGACCCAGTTGCTTAGAGGGATTAAGTACCTTGCCCAGAATCACACAGCTAGTAAGATGTAAAGCCAGGATTTGAACTGGAGCAGTTTGGCCCCAGAGGCCAAACATTACTCACACGGTTGCACGGTGTTGTCTTGGTAGTACAGTCTTTCTAATGAATGAACGAAGAGAAACAGCATTTTCTCCTTTGAGCTGTTCAAAAATTGTGGCATTATTTAATTACTGTTTGGTACTAATGTTTTTTAAAAAAACTTTTTAAAAGCCAAATCAAAAGCTCTTGCTATATTAAAATAATAGAATTAGAAAATTCTTTCCAACATTATTTTACTAGTCTCTGTTAATGTTTGTATTAAATCTTCTTAAACAAGATTTGCCTTTAAAAGAAACTTCTTAAAGCATATAATTTTCTCCACTTTTTTTATTAGCTTGCTCAGAAGCCTTGGGTCGTGTTTTACTCTGGGAGTAATGAAGCTGAGAAGCTTCTATTTACCCTGCAGTTGTAAACTTTATAACCAGTCTAGACACAGATGTGTCTGGGTGTCTGATTAATCCCTTCCTAATGTAGATTACAAGGAAGAAGATTTCTTACCAATCCACAAAAAAAGGGAAAAGTTATTCTGTGCTTCCTTTTGAGTCCTTGGAGTATTTTAGTGATGTCTTCACCAGGCTATAAACTCAGTTGTGAGGGACACAATCTTCCTAGCTTTGCCGAATCTATTTTCCTAGGCAGATTTGTCATCAATGGCCATAACTTGGGTATCCATTAGGTGACATGCCAAGTGTATATGACAGGCCGTGAGATGTGATGCTAAGTAAATTATTCAGCATTTCTCTTCCACTGCTGCCTGTGAGATCCCAGCAGTGGTGATGGCCGAGCATTTTGGCATGAACCCAAATATGCTAAATCCATATGTGCATGGACTCGTTATCAATCACTTTATTGATAACAATGGCAAATGAAGCCTGGCACCCACATAGTACTGTAGATTTTAACTGAAATAGTAAAGCAGGTCAAAAGCTGCTCCATCAACATTATTTCCCCAAAGTGACAGTATTATGATCCTGGTACTCATCACAAACTGATTCTCACCAACTCCGTGAGAATGCCCCTATTTAACAGGAGGGCTCTGTTCTATGAGAGCACACCTCAACTCGGACTCCGGGTTTCAGTCTCACTCGAGTTTTATTTAACACATTACATGAAAAGCCATGTGAATCCAAACTCTAGATACATGGGCAACATTTTGGCGTGATTCTGGAATTAAATACTAGTCTCCAGAATTTCTGGACTACCATACCAGTCCAGCCTACAAGATTTTCATTCAGTCTCTTAGCTTTAAATCCCACATATTTGCTAATGATCCCCCAAATATACATTTCCATCCTTTTTCTCTTCCCTGAGCCCCAGACTTGTGTAACCTGCTGCCTACTTGATATTTCTACTTGAACGTTGAATAGGCATTTCAAATTTTATAGATCTTAAGGCTTAATTTGTATATCTGCCCAAACTTGTTCTCTTAGCTTCCTCATCTCCCTAGCTAGCACTACTAACTTTGCAGATGCTCAAAAATCTTAGGTGGCATCCTCCATTCAGACTTTTTCCTTATCCCCGCATTCAATCCACTTAAAATTCTGTAGACTCCATGTCTAAAAGTTACCTGAAATCCATCAGCTTGGACTTCTCTCCATGTCCGCTGGTCAAAGCCTACTCCAAACCATCATTATCTTCCACCTGGACCACTGCAGCTGCATGGGGACTATTTCCCTGTTCCTACTCTTGGCCTGTGTTAATTGACCTCTGCTGCATAACAAAACTTTATAGTCTTTATAGTCTCAATGGCATAGAATAATAAGCATTTATTTCTTGCTCACATATCTGCAAGATATTTGGGGAGCTCTGCTGCAGGTATATAGATCTGATGGGGCTTTTCTGTTCCACTCATCTCATCCTGGGGTCCAGGCTTGCCTGTCGTCTACACTGCATGTCCACTGGGCCTAGATCAGTGATTAGCGAGTAATGTGAACTTAATGAATGGTTGAATTAATAACCAAAAGGACAAACGGTTCCTCATCTGCTCTCTGTGCTGCCATAGTAGTTGATTGACATATCCTCAGCTCCTTCCTCCACAGGTGAGAAAGCCCTAAGGAGGAGATCATATGTCTCAGCCACTTGGAATGACTTGGTTCATGCAAGTTGCCAACCACCATATCAAAGTTGGCACTTACCAAAAAAAAAGATATTGGGTCCTGGCCATCACCCCCTGCATTGTGATTCTGTAAATTAAGATACTCTAGATGCATTCATGCTAGGCCTCCAGTGCTCTGACTTGATTGGGGATTATGTTCTTTTCCTTAAGACTAATTGAAATCTGAGGAAATGAACAACCCAGGCTCTTGTAAACAAAGGCTGGTAGTTGATCTGGTAATGCAGTAATGGATAGTCACCCTCAGCTTCCCATCCTGTCATTTCACACTCTGCCTTGAGTCTCAGTGGAGTCTATTTTATTCAAAAATATTTTCTGAATGCCGTTGATGTGTCAAATGTTAACAAGGTGCTTGCGCATACAGGGTTAGATAATACAGACATAAGCCCTGTTCTTACTAACTAGACGGTCTAGTGAAAAAAAACAGACACAGATACAAACAATTCATTCATTGTACTTGTGTTCAATGATTAAAGGAAGAGTGCAGGGTGTTTGAGAAGACCATATCCTCTAGGGCTTCCGAGGTTGAAGCAGAACTACCTAGCTCAAGGGTTTATGTGAAGGTAATGGGAAGGAAGAAAACATTCCAGGCAAAGGAGCTTGAAACAAGGACTGTAGTTAGAATATTGAGAGTAAGAAAATTGATGGGCCAAAAATGAAGTCATTGCATCATGACTAATTGTCCCTGTGGTGAGAATGACTGCTTCAGGGTAAAGAGGGAGGGTCATTGCCATTTCCATTCAACTTGTCGGGAATGTGGAAAGAAGATAGTAACGTGAAGGCAGTGTTGAGAGCCTTTGAAGAAAGGCACCAAGAATACTCACACTCTTATGAAGCTCATTATTCATTTTGGAACTCAAGCAAAAACATTGTTGTAAGCCCTTGGGCAAAACTAGTTTACCTCAGATCTCTCTCTCCCTTGAAAAATGCCCTCAAGGTCAGTATTCAGCTTCCCCGTAGTGGATTTGTGTGGCAGTCCGTCTTGCCTTGCTGAGCTACAGGTAATTAGGAAGGGAATGGTCTCTCTCTCTCTCCCCTAATTATGCCTCTTCTCTACTTCTCTACCTTGTGCAGCCTTTAGAAATTCTCTTCCTTGGCCCTCTCTCCAATTAGCAGGAATGGTTGCACTCCAGGTACTTCCTCTTGCAGCGTTCACTCTGCATCCCCCACAGATGTCTACAGTTCAGTAATCAAAGGATGGCTTCCTGGGTCCGTTGCAGCAGCTCACCCAATTAGCTTAGATCTGAAGACCTGCAATTCAGGTAAAATAAGGTTAATTTGGCAAATGAATTTCAATAACAAACTCAAGATAGAACTCATAGTCTCAGTTTTTCAAATTCTTTTGTACATTGTGGTCCAAGTCCCATCAAACTCCATGATACTGATCACTGTGGGAAGAGCTAGGTTGATAGCAGCATACTGGTGAAGACCGCGGCTGACCCACAAGTGTTTCCATCCTGAGAACTGAAAGAATCGTAGTATGATATTTAAATGAGCTTGAATAACAGGATTGGGGGGTTTTGTCCATTTTTGACGCTTAAAATTTCCAAGCTTTAGCTTCATTTTTATAATGAAAAATGACTACTGGGAGCATGGGTATAAGTTTCAGAGGCCAACAACCTTTGAAAGTACTGAACTGTGAGTTATCTGTAACTAAGTTTATTTGCTTTCAAATATGTTGATTCTCCTGGTGCTTTTCTTTAAGTGTCCCTCCCATGATTAAATTAAGTCAAGTATAAATGCGAGGTTTGACTAGTGGTTGACTAATATAGGAAAGCATGGCCCTAGGGCTTAGCATCACCATTTTATCTTCCACAAATTGCAGAACGTTACTCAACCTCTCCTTGGTTTCTCTCCTTCATTGATTCTTTCCACTATATCATCACTGTGACTATTTTACCCTTTTTATGTCTCCTGAGAATTTTCTTCACGTGGATTCTGGCTTAATAAAAACAAATTCTGTTTTATATATTAGATGAAACTTGGAGAAGAGCTTCTTTATAAAAATTTGAGTCTTCTAAAGGACTGAGCTATAAGACAGGGAATGCATGACAATGGGCTGTTTAAATTCAGTTGAATGAAAACTTTTCTGAATCTAGCTATGCAGTTCTAAAACTTACATGGTATATATTTATAATCTTGAATTATACTTGCAATGCAGGCAGTTGGGTGATAAAAAAGGACGTCAGCAGGCCAAGCGCTAGGCCGGGACTACAGCTGTGATGTAGGGTGGGCTTTCCAGAGCTGCGAGTCACATCAGGTGTGTTCAAGTGTGAGTTGAGTGTACGCTGATTTCAAGCACTGGGGCAGTACGTTCAGCCCCTCTGATTCTCTGGACATGATGGGAGAAATTTCTGCGTATGGGGGAGACTAATAGACTCACTCTAAAAACTAGAAGATGCATGAGTATCTCAATGGGGCAAGCAAGACCCAGCGAGACGGTGCAGCATACATGCTTACATAGTGATTTGCTAAAAAGCTGGAAGAGAAGCCAGGGTTTCTGGGTTCCCATTCTAATGCTCTACTCACACCACTTCTAAGTGGATTCGTGAAAGTTTTCATTAAACAGAGCTTAACCCCTGTGATAGTTTTAAAATATGTCTATAAATTCTTCAGTAGCATCTCCATCCAAAAGATAGATTTGTCTCCCTTGGAGCGTGAGCTGGACTCAGTGAGTCACTTCTAATGAATAGGATATGGCGGAAGTGACATTAGGCGATAAGGTTGTAAAAGGCATCGCAGCTTCTGCCTTACTCTCTCGGATCATTTGCTCTGTGGGAAGCCAGCTGGCATGTTGTGAGAGCACACAGGCAGCCGCATGGAGAGGTCACATGGTGAGGAATCGAAGCCTCCTGCCAACAGCTGTGTGTGTGTGCGTGTGTGTGTGTGCGCGCGCGTGCATGGAAGCCAATACTCCATGCCAGTCAAGCCTTCATAAGACTGCAGGGCTGGCCGACATTTTGATGGCATTCTCATGGGAGCTCCCATGCCTGGACCACCTCACTTACTCCCTCCCAAATTCCTGACCTACAGAAACAATGAGATAATAAATGGTTATTGTGTTGGCCTGCTAAGATGTGAAGTCATTTTAGGCGAGAATAAATAATTAATACAGCCGTGCATCAAGATGCAACCTCTGTTAGCTCAGTCCTCCAAGGATATCTGCCGATCTTGTAGAAAAAAATTTCGTCAGCCTTCATCCGATACACAACATCAAAAAAATCTTTTCTCAGAGTCTTAGCCCAGGGATAAATTCTCAACACAAATTAAGATTTCATCTGAGACAGGAAATGTGTTTCATGAAGTTGTTTGAACAAGCTGCAGAACTGCTTTCGGTGACAAGTATTTTCTCTGAGAGGCACTGGCTCCCCCTCCCTAAGTGTTTCAGGGCCACTGCTTCATCACTGTTTCAGGAAACGAGTCCTGTCTTAGTTGTCCATGTTCTTCCAAAGAGAAATACCAGCAGAATACAATTCTCCAACCTTCAGCTTCCCGGAGAGATACTTAGGAATAACCAAGACAACTTTACCAAGTAGATTATCTTGATAAATAATTTCAGAAGTGCCCTGACGTCCATCCACACGAACTCCGTTGTTCTGAGGTACGTGTTTGACTCTGAGGAGGCATGTTGGGGGCTAACCTGTTATTTCCTTAGATGTTAATTGAGGCACATCAGCTTGAGTTACCATTTTCCCTCTTCGCCGGGTTGGAAGGAGGGAGGCTTTAGTAGCCTCTCACAGAGTTAACAAAGATGTCAGGTTCTTTGTCCTCTAAGTCACTTGTGACTGAATCAGTAATCTGTGGAAGACTCAGGAGTGCATTTCTTGCTTTCTGAGGATCTAAATGTAGTGAAACAATCACAGCACAAAATCCTGAACTTAATAGGAAGATTCTGTTTCATAATGGCTAATCTTAATTCTTCCAAAAACAGATCTGGACCTCCTTTATCAAATCTCACCTTTCTCTCTACCAGTATTACCTCCTAATTTTACAAATGAGTGATAAGGTCAATCCAATACTGTTCTCCCAACCTCGTCAGTTAGAAATAAACTCTGGGGTTGTCCTTTCCAATAAAAAGGAGATAATGCTCCTTTTCCTTAGGCGAAAGCGTGGAAGAAAATGCAAGTGTCGTGGTCAAGCTGCTCATTAGACGCCCGGAGTGCTTCGGCCCAGCCCTGCGGGGTGAAGGAGGAAACGGTCTATTGGCAGCCATGCAGGGCGCCATTAAGATCTCTGAGAACCCTGCCCTCGACCTGCCTTCCCAGGGATACAAGAGAGAAGTGTGAGTGAATGGAATTACCTTGGGGCACTGGTATAGTTGGTGAGCTCCCAGAGATGGTCAGTACCTGGATCATTAAGGAAGGGTCGATAACTTACCCCTCGTGGGGAAAGCACAGGTTCTTTATAGCTGTAATTAAAACATTTTAAATTACTTTGTCAAGCACGCTGCCATCTTCACTCTCCCAGTAAGCCTAGTAATCAGGATCATCACCTTCACCGCCTTGCATTTCTGCTACTCCACTCCTACACCAATGGGCCGATGGAGACGTCTGCAGGCTCGTTCAGCCGCATCACACCTCCCTACGGCAACACTTACGGAAGGGAGCTGCAGAGGCTAACGGCTGGACCAACCAAGGTCACGGCCACGGTCTCTCTTCAGCCTATTCCCTGAGAATTTAACCCTCGGTGCTCCCTCTTACCTCATTTCTGAAAAGAGGTACTACCCTCCACTTGCCCTTCTGAAAGTGTTTTGATTTGATTCCTTAGGTAAAAAAGAGAGCTGCAGAATGTGAAAAATCACCGCATCAATAATCCCAGTATTTAAAGGTTCGGGATGTAGTTGGCGGATTGGCAGATTGTCTTGTCCTCGTGTACTGTGACCAGCTCCCTTTCCTTTATTATGGCCTCTAGGTTAGACCCCAGAATCTAGAGAATGGGTATGACCCAACAGGGGTAACTCTCTAGCCAGTTGCAGGTTTTTTTGGTTATTCTGGTAGGTGATCTGGTAGAACTAGAAAGAACCCAAAACATAGTCTGCCCCACCTTCCTCACGTAGCATGAGAAGAAAACCAAGGCCAGGGTCCTATAGCTTGTTAGCCACAGAGCCAGGGCATGGACTTACCCCTCCCGACCGCTCGTCCAGTATGCTTTCCATGTACATTCGAGGAGGGAAATGGAATGAATGGTTGGTAGGAGCTTTGGGGATTACTGTGCCGCTCCATGGGTATGTATGGTCTGCCTGCAAGATCAGCTCATGGCAGTACTTAGGCCTGAAAGTTCAGGGGACCCTAGGAATTCCATGGGCAAGTATTTGGGTCCTTGAGCTTACTGAGTAAAAACCACCTCGTTGGGAGAGAAGGTGTCCTGGGGACAGGATGTGTGATGCTCAGAGCAGAGAGTTTCCATGTCAAGCACCTTGTGTCTAATAACATGGCCACACCTGCCAGGCTTCCTCACACCTCCCCCATGTTGGTTCTCTCTCCGCAGCATGGAGGACAGCGAAGATGAAGAGATCGTGCACATGGGCAACGCAATTATGTCTTTTTATTCAGCTCTCATAGATCTGCTGGGCCGCTGTGCGCCTGAAATGCACGTGAGTTTGCAGAGGGCAACTTTGAGGGGCTTGAGTGAAGAGCACCGGAGAGTCCCCGGATGTAATTTCTTCTTCAGTCTCTGGCATTTGCTAACACCCCTTTCTCTCAGTTCCTTTCAGTTGACATCAAAAGTCGTTTCCATCTCTCATAGCTGATTCTGCAACCTTCTAAAGGAATGACTCCTGAGCAAGTCCCTGTCTGTGTGATTTCTCTGCGGTGCCAGTTGGGCACATCCCCCACATATCCTGTTTCAGAAGCCCTAAAAATTATGTTTCCAGATCCCTCAATATGGTCAGAATGTGACCAACCTGATTCCTGACTGTGGCCATTGGGACACTCCACGTGGAAAATCCTCTTTTCTCAATGCCCATGGTGTGAGGCACCAGAAAGGCGGTCTCTTCCCATGGTCCACGTTTCATTACTTTCCAGAGATAAACTTTGCAGACATTTGGGAAAAGATGGTTCTGTTCTTATGGGCTGCCTTCTCAGGCCTCCAGTTTTAACCTAAAAAGTTGTGCTCTTCCTCTTCCCTTTTTCACCTCTGCTCGGGACAGAGAGAGAGTGACCTTATTTCACGGAAGGCCTCAGGTCATAAGTGAGAGAGGAAATAATTGCTTTTTATATCAAAATAGAAAAGATTTAAAATTTTTAATTACAAAATATACGTGGTAATTCTTTAAAAGAACTGTTTGATTTGCGTATTCGAGGCTCTGGCGCCTGCCCGCATCTCCGCCCTGCTCACTGCATTTGTATTATTCCAGGGTCACCCCCAGAAGTGCTTGCAGGGCAGATTGGGTTGGTATAAACAATGGTATCTGGAATTGATGAGATTGTGTATTTGGTCATTGACAAGTTAACAGTGGATATGTTTTTTAAATAGTAATGAAAGATCTCATTCAAGTAGTGGCTTTCAAACTTTTTGATGAAAGAAATTGTTTTAGCTATAGTAAGAAATAATAATTTCCATTGCAACCTAGTATACATATATTCCAGAAGCAGAATTTACCCTTACTACAGACACTGCACTCTAATATTTGCTACTCTACACTAGTCTACTTCATGCTTTTTAATGCAAGTCACAGCCTACTAATTTGATTTTACACCCACTAATTGGTCACAACCCATAGGTTAGGACACTGCACTAAAGCATCTACTCTTAACTTTCTTCCAGCATGTCATGGGCTTGCCTAAAACATAGTCTAGCCCGTCTACATGTGTTTAGGGAGACTATTACAATATGGAAGAATCTAGGTTAAAAAGTGCTGTGGATAGAAGAAAGTCTACATCTTGATAGGGGACCCCGATCAGAATTCTTAACTGAAGATTCTGGTTCCTACTATGTGATATATCAACCTTATTCACAAGGTTCATCTTTACATTTCTACGCCTTTAAACAAATGAAGCTTGAAAGGGAGCAAGGGAAATACTAGGGTATTTTGCAGTCTGGGAGCAGGATAGGGCAGGAGTCAGCTCCCCTGATCACCTGTCATCACTTCAGAAAGCAAGTGACACAGTTGGCTTATTCTCAGGAAGACCCCCTTATGGGATCGCTTAGCCATCAGAGCCCCATCTGGGAAGGAGGTCCTTCCTTCCTTACTGCCCCTCTGCCTCACTGCTTTATACATACCCCTTCTCAGCACCCCTCCATTGGGTCCCTACTCTGTAAGTGGTAGTGGGAGGGTAGATGCCATCATCATTCACAGTCTCCCCTTTACCCACAGGAATGAGAGGTGGCAGCTATGGTGAGCACACAGGTGTTTTTCCCCTGGGGCCTCCAAGAGCCATATCCCAGCACCCCGTCCAGCTGACCAGGGCAGATTCCATCCTGAACTCCTAACAGTTCAGTTCTCAGCTGAGAGCCTGTGCCCAGAAGTGTACCCGCTGCCCCCATGTTCCCCATATTCGGGACTATGTGCACCCATACACTCTGGTTGGCCCCTTCCTGGTTGAATGCATCAGGTTATCCATCTCGGATAACTCCACTGAGACACTCACATCCTCTATGACATTCTCTAAATTCCTCTTGCCCACCCCCAGCCCAAAGATTAATCAGACTTTTAGGAAACGAAACTCATCAGTCATTTTTATATTTCAATGAATTCTAAAGTCGAGAATTGTGACCACAGTGTCAACACCCGTCATGGCCACTGAGAGCTCCCTGTATTGCAGTGACACTGAGAAGCCCCAGCAGTCCCCACATTTACTGCAAAGACTTGACACCATAACTGCCTGACCATTGTAATTACAGCAAAGTAATCAGGTGACTTCCTTGGTCAGAGTTATTCCCTCAGTAGCACCTCTTGTGGACAATCAAGGGACATCTCCCCTTTTTCCCCATGACCCGAAGTGTCTATGGCAGTTAGGGAAGTATAGAAGTATGCCCGGACTTAAGAACAATGTCGCTGCCAGACGTTTGGATGTGGGGTGGGGAAGGGGTGTGGGAACCTCCTTAATCTCATTCTCCAACCCTGCGTTGCAGCTCATCCAGACAGGAAAGGGGGAAGCCATCCGGATCAGGTCAATCCTGCGCTCCCTGGTCCCCACCGAGGACCTGGTCGGGATCATCAGCATCCCCTTGAAGCTGCCCTCCCTGAGCAAAGGTAAGAGAAGCCGCTGGAGGCTGAGTCCTGCCAGGCTCCCCGGGGCCCGCTCACTCTGGGGCAGGACTGTCTGCCGGAGCAGTAGTTGGCCTGTCCTTCCAGGCTCCTACTTGCAGGGCAGGCAGCACTGGGGAAGGTCTTGCTCTCCTCCCGGCTCCAGCTGGCTGCTCTCTCCTCTCCTTCCCTGTGTCTGAGACTCCTGCACCCTACGCCCAGTGGATAGGGCCATTCTACACCTCACAGTCCTCTGAACACTGTAACCCTCTGGAAGGAGGCTGATGGAATGGGACAAATGAAATCTCTCACCTCAGTCCTCCTTCGCCTCAGTGCCCCCAGGTGGAGGCAGCAGATGGATAGGGCCTGACTTAGGCTCCCTTCTGCCATGGTCCCATGGATCTCCTGGCCATGGATATGAAGTGTTGCATGCCCCCCCCCCCCCGCCCAGTGCTACTTGGATGATTGATTTGGCATGAATCTGTGTTAGCTTTGCAAAACTTATGCTTTCCCAAAAGCATTCCGTTTCTCCAGTTCCCTCCACCTGCTATCCAGGCGATTTCTTCCTGGCAAGTGGAGGAATTGAAAAGATAACAGGACTCTGTTAATGGTGTTTCCCAAACTGGTGTTCTAAGGAACATTTTTTGTAGAAAATACTAATTGGTGTATGTGTTAAGAAGTTTGGAGTCAAGTAGGTTTGGGAAATGCTTTGGAGTGTATCACATTGTTTCCAGCTTTATTGAGATACAATTGATATATAACATTATGTTCAGTGTAAGGTGTACAATGTGATGATTTTATACATATATATGTATAAAATATATATATTGCGAATGTTCACCACAATAAATTTTGTTAGCACATCCTTGGCCTTACATAATTAACCTTTCTTGTTGTTATATTGAGAACATTTAAGTTCTGTTTTCACGGCAACTTTCAAGGATATAATTCAGTATTGTTAACTGTGGTCATGATGCTGTACATTAGGTCCCCAGACTTCTTCATCTTATACTTGAGAGTTTGTACCCTTTGACCAGCATCTGCCCATCTCCCCCACCTCCCCCAACCCCTGGTAACCAGCTGTCTACTCTATGTTTCTATAATTTTAGTGGTTTTAGATTATATATATGAGTAAGACCATACAGTATTTGTCTTTCTCTGACTTACTTCACTTAGCGTAATGTTCTCAAGGTCCATCCATATTATTGCAAATGGCAAGATTTCCTTCTCTCTTATGACTGAATAATATTCCTCTATGTGTGTGTGTTTGTTCATATTTTCTTTATCCATTCATCCGTCAACAGACACTCAGACTGTTTCCATGTCTTGGCTATTGCGAATAATGCCACAGTGAACGTATGGGTGTGGGTATCTCTTTGGGCATATACTCAGAAGTGGAATTGCTGGATTATATGACTGTTCCAGTTTTTATTTTTTTGAGGAATCTTCATACTGTTTTCCATAACACCTGCCCCAATTTATGTTCCCACCAACAGTGCACAAGGGTTCCTTTTCTCCACATCCTTGCCAGCATCTGCTATCCTTGTCTTTTTGGTCATAGCCATTCTGACAGGTGTGAGGTGGTATCTCATCGTTTTTTGATTTGTATTTCCCTGATGATGAGTGATGTTGAGCATCTTTTCATGTGTCTGTTGGCTGTCTGGATGTTTTCTTTGGAAAAATGTCTATTCATGTCTTCTGCCCATTTTTAATTGGATTATTTGGGGTCTTTTGCTTTTGAGATGTATGAGTTCCTTATGTATTTTGGATATTAACTCCTTGTCATATACATGGTTAGCAAATATTTTCTCCCATTCTGTAGGTTTGGGGATGACCTATTAGCTTCATGAACTTGGATGTTAAAGAACTCCTCACTTTTGGGAAGTTCTCAACAATATTTAAATAAACTTTCCACTTCTTTTCCCTCTCTTCTCCTTGTGGGATTCCAATGATGCGTAGATTGTTTCTCTTAATGATGTCCCATAAATCCTATAGGCTTTTTTCATTTTTATTCTTTTTTTCTTTTTGTTCCTCTTACTGGATAATGTCAAATGATCTTTCCTTGAGCTCAGTGATCCTTCTGCTTGGTCCAGTGTGGTGTTGAAGTGCTCTGAACAATGAATTCTTTCCTTCAGTCATTGTATTCTTCAGCTGCAGAATTTATATTTGTTTTTTATGTTTTCACTTCATTTTCTTCTTGAATTTTCCTGATTTTCTTTTCCTATGTTCTCTTGTAGCTCTCTGAGCATCTTGGGAATAATTATTTTGAATTCTTTGTCAGGTAATTCATGTATCTCCATTTCTTTGTGTCAATTACTAGAAGGTTACTGTGTTCTTTTTGTGGTGTCCTGTTTCCCTTCTTCTTTGCAACACCTATAGCATCACATAGATACCTGCACACTGGAAGAAGCAGTCACCTTTCAGACTTAATGGACTGACTTTGGTAAGGAAAGACCTTCACCTGCAGGGGGCATGATAGAGTGCTGTGAACCCAGGTCTAGTGGGACAGGGCACCAGGTACAGGGATGGGGGCATGATGTCTTGGCAGCTCAGGCCCCTGGGGTCCACCACATTGATAATTATGTGTCCTTAGCTAGTGCTGCTGGGAATCCTCAGTAGCTGCAAGGGCTGTTGGGGTCCTGAGCAGTAAGTCCACATCTCACAGCTAGGAATGAGGCCAGGCAGTGGTGGTTGCTGGAGCTGGTGGTTCGTACACACTCCGGGGCAGGGACCAGCAGCAGGTGCCTATGTAGTGGCTTAGGCATGTTGCAGACACACTGCAGGAGCCAGGGCCAGCAGCAAGGATCAGGGCAAACTATATGGGTGCACTAGCAGTTGTGTGGACCCTGGCTGTTAGCATGCATGCCTGTGACTGCAGGGTCTCACCATGAGTTCACAACAGTGGAAGCCAGTGACAAGACTCAGGTCAGTGGGATGCAATTTCATATTTGCAGGTGCTAGCTATGAAGGAGCCCAGCAGTGCAGGCCACTGACCAGAGGCAAGGCTGGGGCTGGGCCCACAAGCAGCTGTGGGGCCCTGTATGTCAGTATGCACTCCCAAGGCTGCAGGATCTCACACCGGGTGTGTGCGTGGCAATAGAGGCCAGTGGTGTGAGTCTTTCCAAGGGCACACACAGTGGTGGGTAGCAGCTGCAAGGGTCTAGGCTGGCATCTTGAACTCACACAGCTGCAGAGCCCAGGACTGCCTGCCAGTGCAGATCCTGGGCTCTGGCAGTGAGGGAGTTGGGAGTGGGAAGAGACCCAGGTGGCTGGGCGTCTGCAAACACGAAACCTGGGAAATCTGCCAGGGTTTCACGGTGCCTGTGCTGCATGTTGCTTTCTTCCGTGGCGAGAGCTGGGGTACTCTGCAGAGCAGGTCACTGAAAACCACAGTGGCTCCCACTGCATGGTTGGTACGGGTTGCCCTGGGCCTTCTTTCTTGTTCTGAGACATCTCTGCTTCACTGGTCTCTAGGTGGGGTGGATTGAAGGCTGTCCTTTACATAGTACCCTGAAAGGCTGGAGGAGGTGATGGTTCACCCCATTCTCCTTTCCCAGTGAAGAGAACTCTTTCTAGATGAGGAGCTCCTGCTTGGCACTGAACAGTGCCGGCCTGGGATGAGGCCAGAGAAATGCATCCTTACCTTTTTGTGCAGTAATTCTTCGGGCTTTTGTTCTGTGTTGCTCAAGTTTCTCAAGAAGACTCCTGACCTCTTTCAGTGGTGGTTTTGGTCATGGATTGCTGTCTAATTGTTGATCTTTGTGGGAGGCAAGGACTGGGGTCTCCTCCTCAATCTTGGTGACATCAGTCTCAAAAATAGCACTTTATCATGAAGAACATTAAGATTATAGAGCCTTTGAAAAAATTGTATGATAAAATAAATGTTGAACTTAGTATTTCCCAAACTTTCTGAGCACAAAACACGTACTAACAACCTGTAAAAGTAGTGTTCCTCAGGGGTACCTAGGTGGCTCAGTCGGTTGGGTATCCCAACTCTTGATCTCAGCTCAGGTCTTAACTTTAGGCTTGTGAGTTCAAGTCCCACATTGGGACCTACTTAAAATAAATGAACAAATGAATGAATGAATAAAATAAAAACTTAAAAAAATAATAATGTTCCTCAAAACACAAGGTGTGCGTGAGAGATGAATTCAGCCTCTCCCTTTCAGATCCAGCTCCCCCTGGTGTCTAGGACAGGAGAGGCAGGCAGCTTCTCGTCGGGAAGGTCCCGTCCCTTCTTCTTGCTTTCTTCCTCTGCCAGAGCCCTGCACTGATCTCTGGGCTGGATAGCACTAAACTCTTTGTGGCTCTCAGGGTAACTTACGAAGTACAGTATGTAAATAAACTCTGCCTTCACTTGATCATTTAGGGGCTCTTTTTCCTCATTTTTTATGTTAACATACCATTAGGAGGAAGACTGTTTTTCTTTTGCGTCCTCTTTCAAACTCCTGTCTTTATTCTCCAAGTCAAGTAGTTTTTATTTTCTTCATGGTATTCCTTACTTCATCTTTGCACTTTTTTTTAATCAAAATAAGATTAGAATTACTGGATGATCTGTTCTCATTTTCACCTAAATCAGATAATAGTTTCCAAATACTAAGAGGACATTTCCTCAGCTTTGTGCTATTTATGATGTAATGGCTACAGACAAGACACGCTCTTAAATTTAATCCGCCTTACATTTTCTCCCTTCCTTTCTTGTGTCTTCAGTCAACAAAGCAACAAAACTCAAGCCCCGATTCCTGGCATTTGCCCATTTCTGTGGTGCAAGTCCTCTCACCATGGTCCATTGCAAGTTATCAGTGTGTATCACTGAGCCATGCAGTTGGAAAGAGAATGTACATGGCACACCATTGTATTGTATTTCCACCATGCAAATAAAATAGATGTAAAAACCTCGAGAGTATAGTTTATAGTAAGATCATTAGGAGGTGATGAGTTTTGAGTTTGACTGAGTTTCACCTTTCTAAATATAATTTACTTAATTGTAAATTTTAGTTTTTAATAATGAATATGTCTAACAACTGGCTCAAAAATTTCCAGAAATGTAAACAACCACCTTTCACAAGCCAGTATCAGCTGGCTCCAGCACAATATTGTATTCCTATTGCTTGTTAGGATCACAAGGCATAGACAGACACCCTCTGTGTTGCCTTTGAGACTGTGGAGATAGAAAAGGGGACATGACATTCTCTGTATGTCTTTCAGATGGGTCTGTCTGCGAGCCAGATATGGCAGCCAACTTCTGCCCTGACCACAAGGCACCCATGGTGCTGTTCTTGGATCGTGTTTATGGCATTAAGGATCAAACTTTTCTGCTCCACTTGCTAGAGGTTGGATTTTTACCTGACTTAAGAGCCTCTGCCTCTCTAGATACGGTAAGTGGCTAAAGTAAGGGAAAAAAATGTTCCCATCATTGTATACTGGTGACATTGGATTTCAAAGTGAATGTTTTCGATCTACTTACTAATTACATGTTAGCAGGCTGCTTTAAAGGGTGAGAAAACAGAGGCACCAAGAAGTGGAAGATCCTAATTTGTTGTGCCAAGATTTAAATGTAGGTAAACTTGACCTCAAATATTCAATCTAGGTTCCTCTGATACAAGTTTCCCAACCTTGCTTGGCACTATCTGCTGTGGAGGCACATTCTGTGCATTGTAAGATATTTAGCACCATCCCTGGCCTCTACCCACTAGATATCAGTAGCACCACCTATAAAACCAATCCTAGATATCATCAAATGTCCCCTGGGGGACAATATCTTCCTCAGTTGAGAACCAGAGCTTATTGCTTACGAAAAAGGCTGGCTGGCAGAATTACAGGCTGGAAATACTCTTCCCACTCTCCTTCCTTAAGTTTCATGCACTGACCATCAGGAAAGATAGTCTCCAGGTCAAGCAATTTTGTGGTATCAGGCATGGCAAGGTCAAGACCAGAGGCCAAGGGCAAACCCAAGTTCTAAAGTTAAGGGTGAAGAACCCAACATCAACAGACATCAAGACAGGAGGCCCCAGGAGTCATAAAGTATAGATGCATGATGCCCCGAGTCAGGAACAGTGCACCAGGAGTCCTGGGTCCAAGGAGAAGAGAATAATTCAATCAGCATAAGTCTGAAAACATCTTGCCAGTGTAGGGTTGGTTTTAGAGAGCTAGAAGAAGCAGGTCTTCTCAATCAGTCATAAAGTCTCTCAAAGGCTCCACCTAGTGCACTGCAGAGAAAGAAGTCTGAGCGCTGTGATGGCTGGTCAGCTAGCCAGTACCTTAACTGGGATGGAGTCCATTTGAATGGGTTACTCACAAACGTATGAGATCACCCAGCAATGGGAAAGCAATACAAGCCCCAATCTGAATGGGAGCTCCATTCCTATCTGTGGCGTGGGGGTAAGAAATGGTATATCCATGAAAGCGTTAGGGGTGTATGGTCCTTTTGGATAATTAAAACAAACTTCCACAGCTACTTCTGTTTTGAGTTTTTCTATAAATCCCTTGATTTAAAAAATAGTAATTGTTTTAACTTGTGAGACATTCTCAAGGTTCCTGATCAGATCATTCGATTTTTTTATAGATCAAATAAATGGCAAATGCTGTTGTACCATTTGGTGTTCAAATCACATGCTGTCTAAGCACCATCTGCGGCACAAGAAGTTAAACATTCAGTTCCTCAGTACATGCATTCTCTTTTGAAAACATTTAAGCCACTGAAGTCAAAGCTCTGTCCTTCCCCATTGTGACAACTCTGTCTGTCAAAATGATAAATGTGATTTGCTATTTCTTTTCAGTCTGATTATTGAATCTTTCCTCGAGGACAAACTTTGGTAATTAATAGGAATACCTGGAAATGTGTACAGTTCAAAACAGTTTATCACATCGTAAGTTCTAGAAAATGTGTTACAGGTCTAACAGCTGTGATGATCACAGGACATAATGAGATTTCATCTTTGTGGATCTCAAGGTTTCTTTTGAAGTTCTTCAGTTTTCCAAGATGGTAGCTAAGAATGGTTTGACTAAGTGTACCTAAGTGGGCATTCCTTGTACCTACCTGTCTACATGAATGAGAAAGAACACTGTGACAATCACGGCAGAGTTTTAGAGAGGGTCCTAAGTTTCTATTCCTTGTACCCTTTTCCCATGCATAGTTAGGTTTCCTTTAGTGACTTCCTCCTCGTGCCATTTATCAGATCGTGAATGGCTCACAATGCTTATAATTAAAGTGGTGGTCAGAGCTTCACTTTCTGTCTGTAAAACTGTCACAGAACCAGTGCTTTGATGGCTCGCTTGTCCAATAACCACTTACTAATCTCAAAATCACAAGAGGACAACTTGTGAGTCTCCATAAGGTGAGAAAAGAGAGCTCAAACAATAATAATACAGTAGCTTGTTAGCTGGCCTTTGCAAACACGAAGAACATTGGGTTAACTGGTCATCAGCTGACGTTAATAGGTTTTAGAATCCCTCTTTGAGGGTAACAGATGGTTGTGGATCATTTGGAATGAGTTAGGGCCAGCCAGCCTTTTCTTTCCCTCTGTTTTTTCTTTTAACCTGATTTTGTGTTTTCTCGTTGAAAATGCAAAAGAGAAGTAGGTCTGCTGACACGGTAGACAGTTGTTCAGTCTGTTGCTATGAAACGCTGTTGTGAGTCAGCTTTCCCACCTGCTGGACGGGAGCTCCATACCCGGGGTAAGCGTTGCTCTGTCTTTCTCGGGGAGATTAACCAGTGTCCCAATCCCCTTTCCTAGGTTTCCCTGAGCACCACAGAGGCTGCGCTTGCCCTCAATAGGTATCTATGTTCTGCCGTGCTCCCACTCCTCACAAGATGTGCCCCTCTCTTTGCCGGAACAGAACACTACACGTCTCTGATCGACTCTACACTACAGACAATATACAGGCTTTCCAAGGGACGTTCCCTCACCAAAGCTCAGAGGGACACCATAGAAGAATGTTTGCTTGCCATTTGCAAGTAAGTACCCCGCTGTGTTTTTCACCTGCAGTGTGCGTCCCAGTCAGCTGCATTTAATGGTGTAATTGAGAAACTGGTGAATCCAGTCTGAGGAAGCTTCCAGGCCCTAGTCATACATACCCACCCTTTCTCAGTCATCTCCTCCTGGGATATGCTGGGTACCCCCCCTTGCCACAAGCTTTCTGATCACCTCTTCCTTGAGCTCATCTCTCACTGTGAGGAAATGGGGGACACAGCTCAGGCTCTTGCCCTGAGGGTTCGTGGACCAGAAGATAAGACTGTCTTTCAGGCAAGTATTTAGTGTTCAGAACTAATGTTTGGTTCCTAAGATAGAGCCAGAAGCTAGTTTTTCCTCGATGGCCCCTTCCTTACCTGTCACGAGTGGAAGGCAGGCGGTCTTGAGCTGAACACGCTTGCTAAATTCTGAGCGTGTGTACGGGCACTTTTCTGTGCAGACAATGTGGAGGTGCCCCTGGGTTTTTAAAAGGCTTGGCAAACTACAACTAAAAGCTAAATCAATGTTGCTTATCTCTCCTTTCTCTCAGAATTTACCCGCATCAACTACCAAGGCCATGAGCTCTTTGATAATTTGATAAATTATTCTCTAATTAGTTGCTGCATTTGCCTGTTAAAGGAGGTTTTTTGAGGACAGAGCCTTAACCTAAAGAAATGATTCCCACAGGGAGGATTTCAGGCTGGTAGCTCAGACGGCCTGGAGTTCCCTTCCCATCACACCAGTAGGTGGCCTCAGCTTCTAGCTATGCACTGGTCAGCTCCGGCTTCATCCTTTGCAAAGGTCAAGGGACAGTTGGCCCTTAGAGATGGCTGTAAAATCAACCGCAGCTTCCCTCTGTTGTCTCTTTGTACGTGCTCAGTGACTCTATTTTGAGTGTGCATAGGCCCTACAACGTACTGTCACCTGGTGGCAGACTTTACCTTCGGTATCTCACTTCGTTAGCCACGCATTCCTTTTAACCCTACTGCCGACCCTTGAATAACGCGGGTTTGAACCATGCAGGTCCGCTTGTACATGGATGTTTTTTTCAATAAATACAGTACTATACATGTATTTTCTCTTACTTATGATTTTTGTTACTATTTTCCCTAGCTTCCTTTGTTGTAAGAACAGAGTATATGATACATGCAACATAAAATACGTGTTAATCAACTGTTTGTGTTATGGTGAGGCTTCCGGTCACCAGGGGGCTATTAGTAAAGTTTTGGAGGGAGTCAAAGTTATATGTGGATTTTTTTAAAAGATTTATTTATTTATTTGAGAGAGAGAGGGTGGGAGAGGGCAGAGGGAGAGAGAGAATCTCAAGCAGGCTCCACACTGAGCGTGGAGTCCAAAGGGGGCTCGATGTCACAATCCTGAGATCATGCCCTGAGCCGAAATCAAGAGTCAGACACTTAACCGACTGAGCCACCCAGGTGCCCCCGAAAAGTTATACATGGATTTTTGACTGGGTTGGGGAGGGGTCAGCACCCCTAACTGCCATGTTGTTCCAGGGTCAACTGTACTCACTTTTTGAAGTGATTTACCCAAGATCTTATTTTAGGAGCTAAGTGTTTGGTGGCTTAGCTCTGCTTTATGATAATGGATGGGTGTTTCTTTTTTCATTCTTTCTTCCTTCATTAGTTTCTTTCTTTTTTTTTTAATTCGATCTCTCTGTTTTTATTTCACACTGCAGTCACTTGAGGCCTTCCATGTTACAGCAACTCTTGCGACGTCTGGTGTTTGACGTGCCACAGCTCAACGAATATTGCAAAATGCCTCTTAAGGTGAACCTCCTCACTCTTATAGAAGTACCGTCCATGGCACGGAAACTTGCCTTCCAAAACGTGAGGTCTTCACAACCGGGGAAGCAAAATACACATTAAACGGGTTTTACTTTTTTAAGCTGACGGCTAACAAGATACAACCCACCATATCAAACCCCTTCTTGAGTGTCTAGGTTGCAGAGAGTAGATCATTAACTGCCCCAATTTTCTTTAATTGCTTTCCACTGACTACATGTTACTTAGCAGAAGTTAATGAGGGGGACCTGGATTTTGCACTTTCTTGCCTTAATTAGGTTTTCAGAATGTTTTCAACCTCAAAGAGCTTTGAAGGCCTTGTGATTATTCATTCAAGTATAGACTACACTGTCCTTTTCTGTCCATACTGTCTTGTGCCTTCTTTTTGCCTCTATAACAGACCCTCTTTTTTGTTTTTTTACTCTTATCTCTGTCTTCCTTTATTAATGGAAAGTACAGCCAAAGAACTATCTGTTGTCTCTTTGATGACTTTCTCATAAATTACGGAAGTGTTATCACTGGCACAGGGAGCGTCTGGGCGTGGGTGGGAGAGCACCACAATCAACTGCCCCCCCCCAAGAGAACAGTGTTTTTCATCTTTTACCGATGAGGGACCTGCCATATTTTCATATTCATTGTGTCAGCAGTGGCCAGCCACACCTGAAAATTCTGCCTGGTGATTTCACAGAACTTTTCCTTCTTCTCAGAAATAGTCTAAGCAAGATTTCAAGATGCACGTTACTGGGATAAACAGAATTCCCAGAATCCTTTAGTTCAATCCTCTGTCTCCATACCCAGCAGAAAACAGCTTATATGTTGTCAGAGATTCCACTGCCCTCCAAAGGCTTGTTCTCTGGAATCTTAATCCCAATAAATGTTTTAGCTGAAAACCATGGTTTTCACAGTTCAGCTTGGCATTGCTTCCTCAGCAGGCCTGTACAGTCAGCCGGATTCTGGCTCCTGAGGAAGCAGCATCCGTAGCACTCAGCTCGCTTTTACGTCTTAGACCAGCAGGATTTTTCTTAGAGGATGTGGATCCCACCTGCTGGGATGGGAACAGTGGCGCTGTACTTCTGCCCTCTACTGGCCACATGTGGAACTGTGGTAACATGGTCGGGCCATCAGAGGGCTCAAGAGAAAAGCAAGGAAAGCCGTGGGCAGTAATCAATGTAGAGAAAATCTTCAGGCCCACCACATGCTCCCCATCATTCCCATATCAGCATCACCCAGAATCTTCTAGCTTTATAAACAAATGTCTCAGAAGAAATTCTTCCCACCCTCGAGTGCCTGGAAGGTTACACAGCAAGTACTTTCAGAGGGTAGCATTTTCTCATTGGAAGTAGAAACAGTTTCTCTCCACTTTCCAACTGCTAGGGGCACATTAGGAGGCACAAGAATTAATCAGGCAGATTCAGCACAGGCTAGAGCTCATCAGGAGGGAAAGCAGACCATTCCCAGTGATGTCCAGGGGTCTCCCTGGAGCTCACCCAGCTGTTTCAGCTGTTGGCTTCACTCTCACGTGGGCTGCTTGCTGTTCTGTTCTCCCCTGCACGTCGGGGCTGCCTGTGGGTCTTCTCTGCCCCACTGACTGGTGCAATCCTGTTCCAACCTCCCAGCTCCTGACAAATCACTATGAACAGTGCTGGAAGTATTACTGTCTGCCTTCAGGATGGGGGAGCTACGGGCTGGCTGTGGAAGAAGAGTTGCATCTGACGGAGAAACTCTTCTGGGGGATTTTTGACTCCCTCTCCCATAAGGTACTGGCAGTACTTCCTGAACAAAGAGGGAGGACCGTGATAACCAGTGAATAATGAATGCCTATGAATAACAATAGCTGATATTATTAGCCTTTGCCACCTGCTAGGGACAGTGCCAGTTACACAAGCATAGCACACCATCCTTACTCCCAACGCTCTGGAACAGGAACTCTGCTAATCGTCATTTCACAGGTGAGGGAAAGTCTCAGGACAGTCGAATAACTTGTCAGACTCACAAAGCTGATACATGGGAGAAGGACTTCCAGAGTAAATTAGAAAAATATGTCCCTGGTTCAGTCTTGATGACTTACCCACACCCCCATTCCTCTCCTCCTGACATCGTGTGGCCCCTGTTAGCCAGCCTTTACCAAGTTCAGATGTAGAGGAGAAAGCCCAACAGCCACTGTGAGGTTGAGAGTGGGATTTCAGAAAACCACATGCCATTCTGGGGAAGGTTCTTCACAGCCACTCGTTCGAGGAGGAAATTGAGTAAAAACTGAGGGCCTCTGAATCCCGAGCCTCTGGACAGTCTGAGTGAAACACAGTTCAAACTCTCACACTTGCGTCCACTCCCCTTCACCCAGGTTATCTAGATTTCTGAAGTCGTCAACTTTAAAGGCAGACCTGCCTTCTGAGGTAGGTCTGGTCTTCTTACCGAAGTCTGGAGCATGTGTATAGCTGCCAGTCGTGTTGACCTGCACTTAAATTTTCTGTATTCCAGTTTTCTTTGGTCTGGTATGAGTAGATCAAAAGCTGCTCCTAACCCCGTGTTATTTGACTGAAATTTTTTCTGGGCCCACTCGAGAGAGTGGGTGTGATATTGAGTCGTCTGCTGACGACACCAGCATAAGACCCGTATCAGCTAGTGAGGGGACTGGCAGGGCTGCTGCAGCCCCATCTGGACAGAGGTTGGGTCAGTTTCTATAACCATCCATGGCAGACAAGTTTATAGACCACTGGAACCGTTAGATACTCCTGCAATTAACCATTTGGGAGAGAATGATTTAAACTTTGATTGAAGGTTTTTCAACTTAAAGCAAATGGTGACTTGAAGGCTTCACAGATTGTCATTTCATCCTCTAAGGATCACTCAGTTTCTGCCAGAAAGTATCCAAGAGTTTACACGTTCCCCATTTTGGTTCACCTAGACAAATGCAAGCATGTTATTGTTTTCTTCAGCTAATTGTTGAATGGTTCCGCGTGGGTAGCCCTGGTTCTCACCTCTCTACTAACATGGTCTTTGTCTTTCTTCACAGAAGTATGACCCAGACCTTTTCCGAATGGCCCTTCCTTGTCTCAGTGCTATAGCGGGGGCCCTGCCACCAGATTATTTAGATACCAGAATCTCAGCCACATTGGAGAAACAGATCTCAGTGGATGCAGATGGCAACTTTGACCCCAAACCCATCAACACCATGAAGTGAGTCCAGAATCCTCTCTAAGCTGATCCTGTATTTTGCCCAGTTGCCAGTGTTTCTCTTTCAGAAGGTGCAAGAAATGTAAACTTTCCTTCCTTCCCTCTTGCCAACACTGCTGATCATTTCCCTTAATGCTACACGTCACATCAGGCACTGGATTTTGTCCTCAACTCCTGAAGGTTTCATCCATCCATAGCTGATTATATACTGTATTATTACATTCTGGGCTTTTCTTTTGGGGGTGGTTTATTTATTATAAGAGATGAATGTTCTCCACAAGTAAATGTCGCCTGAGGCATTGCAAGAACCGCCCTGACAAATGATGCAATTAATGTATTAATGAGTTTTTTGACAAAATCTTCATTCTTTGTGAATTAGGCCTCTATAGTTCTAATAGCATCATACATCAGAACAACTCTATAAATAACACTTAGCTGAACTCCAGTAAGACCGCAGGGTGTGATGACACAACAGCAAGGGGCCCTTATTTGAAAGACTGGACCCACTCTTTGCCATGCTGAAATTTTGCTGGAATTTTGGAATAACCTTATAATAGTGTCTTTTACTCCCTTCTTCTGGTTCTCCAGCATTCCTCCCTGGTAATGACTAGGCCACAGATAAAATGTTGGGCAACATACGCTCAATTTTGTCTTGTGGCAGTTTTTTCCTAGTCATGGTGATGTGTTGTGGGTCATACAGTCTTCATCTCCAGGTGCATTTTAAGTTAAGAACTCTAAAAGTGCTTTGGGATTGAGCAGGGAAAGCAAGACCTCCTGTATGAGCCTGTCGGACTTGTGTTTTATGGCGGTAGTTCTCATAAGAGGCGTAGCCTGAGCCATTCCTAGGGGCTGTCAGCTTTGATAGTGTATAAAATTCATCTTCAGGAAAATTAAGTATACATTTCATCAGATGGAGCCTTGAGCTGAGTGGATGGTGGGAAACAGAATTGAACCTACCGTAAAGAAGAGGTTAGGGGCGTGGTAAACCACCAAGCTAGGGCCTAGGAGAAGGCAGGTGTTGACTTTGGAGAATTTCACCCTGTGAAAACGTAAACGTGCTGAAGGGTGACAGATGGTACTAGTAACCTGGACGCCTTCGTAAACACTTGCAGACGCTCTGTGCTAGCAATTGTTCGCTAAAGATGGCTATGGGTCCATGTTATTTTGAGAGATCTGATTTCTTCACATATGCCTCTGGCATCAGTATGGTTCTTTGGGTAATATGAGTAACAGGAGCTCTAAGTTAAGCAGAAAAGCACCTTACTGGAAGGATACAGGCTTATTATCAAAACCTAGTGAAAATCTGACTAACGAGGCCTCAGGAAGGACAGGAAGCGAGGCAGAGTGACCAAATGAAGAAACTTCAAGTAGTATCCCCATTGGGGGCATCAGCTCCAAGGGTTTGCTGCTTGGTCTCAAACGTCTCCAGGCTCAGATTCCGGGGAGAGTGAGTCCGATTGGCCTAGTCGGTGCCCGTTCTTGATGACCGTTCACATGAGACTCCGTGCCTTGCAAAACTTGTTCCTCAAAGGGAGATGGAGGTGCTTTTACTGCCTGAGGGGACAGAAGCTGCCGGGCTAACAGAAACAGATGTCTGCCCTCCTAACCAGATTCTCGTATTTAAACATGAGTCACTGCATCCAGAAAGGTAGACGACCACCACTATTTTGTGACATTTGCTCCTCTAGCCACCCGTTTCTGGCACTCCGAGATTGGAGTGCTGGGGTTACAGGCAGTATCTTTGGATAAAGGGATTCTCCCTGGCTCACCCGGACTGGTCTGGCTCAGGAGCCAGGGTGGTTCTTAGGGAGCCAAGGGCACCTGGAGCAGCGGGAGGGAGGTCACCCATGCAGCCGAGGCTCCTGCAGTGACGGCCTCTGATTAGACAGCGTGTGTGTTTGTGACCCAGCATGGACACGCCATCCTTCTGCACAGGAAGCTCAGTTGGGAATCCAGCTTCGGCTTTGGGTCAGCAGTCTAACTTCTGACCGCTGATTGCTGCTTCTGGCCATCTTTGCAGTACATCCTGCTCAAGTGCCTGGGGAGGTCATACTGTTTTTTTTCTCATTTCACAGTTTCTCCTTGCCTGAAAAATGGGAATACATCGTCACCAAGTACGCGGAGCATTCACATGATAAATGGGCCTGTGACAAGGTAAGGGTTAGCATCCAGCTGACAGTCGTCAGGGGGAAACCAGCCCAACCACATTACAGGGTCCAGTCCTGGAAATCCGCCTGATTTGTCTAAGTGACAGACTGGCCGTGCCAAGAGCATTCATTATTTCTGAGCAGCAATTTCCCAGGGTTGGTGGAGGTCGGGGAAATAGGCGGCAGCAACGGCTGGTGCTGCTTTTTGTATTTCTCAAGAAAATGATTGATTCCGGGAGCGTTAACTCCTTTCTAAACATTGCATATTCTGCAGTTTGCACCGAGCACATGCTTGCGTGGTTTTGACGTCAACACGTAATGCGGGGCAGGAGGCTTTCATTAATTTTTTCTTTGAAAGTAGCGTTGGAAAAGGGGAAATAAAACTGAAAGCCTTGCCCTTGCATTCTGCCAGCAAACTGAATTTTATTCTAGGGAGGACACGTGTCTTTCTAAGGCAGGCAGCGGTAGAACTTCCAGACACTCCCTTATTAATAAGCCTGTCCATCTGGTGTTTAAAATTCCTCACCACATGAGGTCAGGCTGCTTAATGAGTTTAATTGCTCTGTCAGCCCTTTAATGCTGGCAGGCAAAGTGGGAGAAATGTGCCAAAGCCATCCAGGATTCCTGTGGGCAGCCAGTTAAGGATTGGGGCCATTGCTCAGCTGCGGCTTCCGGCGCGTAACTGTGAAGCCACGTCCCTGGCAAAGCCACAGAAAACCACCTCGGAGCCGTGTGCCCCGGAGCAGGGACACCTTGAGCCACTGGCTCAGCCTCTATATTGATCTGGGGTCTGCTTTTATTGTTTGATCACTGTCTATTTGGGACTGATGATGACGACAGTCCTTGTAACTATAGAATGGGCTCATGCCTCGTGATTCTAGGACAGGGGTTGGCACACTTTTTCTGTAAAGGGCCAGATAGTAAACATTTCAGGCTTTGTGGGCTAGGCCGTCTCTGTTACAACCAGTCATCTCTGCTGTTGTAACACAACGGTCGCCGGGGGTGACACATAGATGCAAGCGTGTGCCTATGCTGAGAAACTGTATTTCTACCACGGGGTTGGGTAGATGGGCTGAAGGGCTCCAGGCTGCTGACCCCTGGTCTAGAAGGAGCAACATGCCTATTTGGCCAACCCGTGAGTTAGGGGAAAGGGACACCTCCACGAACCGATAGCAACATCCAAGCTCTCACTAAGCCATGTGGATTTTACCTCGTTGGTCGCTGTTGAATTTGTGTAGGTCTGTCTCTCTGTGCCATGGCTTTAGTCCAGGCTACAGTCATCCTTCGCCCAGATGATGGTGATAATGTCCTAACTAGTCTGCCCATGTGCATTTTGTCTGTTCTGTTCTTTACGCTGCTGGCAAGTATGCAAATTGAGTCATATTCTACCACTGTTTTCCCTCCCAGCCCTTCTCCTTGTTAAAGTCCTTTAATAGCTTCTAACCATTTTTAATACAAAGGCCAAAATCCTAAACACGACCCGACGATAGACACTACCTCACCTGGCCTCTGCTGCCGTCTCCAGCCTCATCTCTCCCTCTGCCCTCCAGCCACATCCTCTTCTTTTAGTATCTCTGTCTCTCTCTCTGACACACACACACACACACACACACACACACACACACACACTACATGAGCCTGAAACCCTTCTCACTCTGAGCCAGTCCCCATCTGCATCCACACACATGCAAACACCAGTCACCAATTCATCCTTCAACTATCCATCCAGTGTGAGCTCCTAGGATACCTCTTTCCCAGATTTCTCCTATATAGGCCTTCTTAGCATCTTGCTCTTTTCCTTCATAGTGTTTCTGTAGCAGTTTTATATATTTATAAGAATTACACAGTGGTGCCAGTTATCAACTGTCCCTTTCCTGGTGTGGTATGTGATTAATCTCTCTCTCTTCCACTAGACTGTGAGCTTCACATGCGTAAGGAAGCAGGTCTTGCTCACCATTGCCTAGTGGGCAGTGATCATCTAACAGAGGAGAGAGTGTTTTCCCCTGCCCCCAAGAGCTTCATAGTCTTGTGGGGTAAACAAAACAAGCCAGCCGCTATACAGGTCGCTCTGTGCTGCGGTGGGCAGGAGCACGAGGTTAGAGCACGTAACCCATAAAAGGAGTCCCTAAGTCAATAGTAAGGGTCCAGGAGTCCTTCCCTGAGCTGCGGACATCTACACTGTGTGCTTAGGGATGCATCGTTGTTCAGGCCCAGGGAAACAAGTACAGTGCAGTCCATGGGAGCAGCAGATGCAAGCAGAGACGTGAGGGAGAGTCTCGTGGCTCTGGAGAACCATAGTTCAATATTATGGGATCACAGAGTAGAGCAGAGGAAGAAGGGTGAGAAATGAGTCTAGAAAGGTCAGCAAGATCTCACAATAGCTTTAGAGGCCACAAGGAGTTTGGGTTTTATCATGATGACAGCTGGGAGTCAGAAAATCTTAAAGCAGTAGAGTGCCCTGACCCGGGTGATTTTATAAATCTCACCTGACGGTCATGTAGAAAATGGAGTCCACGGAGAGGTGGCAAGACTGGAGGCAGAGAGGCTGCACGGAGGCTGTGGCAGTAATCCAGGTGAGAGCCGGTGGTGGCCAGAACTGAAACACTGGCAGGGAAGCTAGAGAGGCAGACCGATGAACAGGTCTGGGAGGTTGAACACATGTGAGAGGGTGCAGAGACTGGGGCATCAAGGAAGATCTGCCACGTCTGGCTTGGACAGTGGGCATAGGCTGGTGCCATTCACTGAAATGCAGGGAACCCAAGAGGAGGGACCCCTGAGAGGAGCGAAATGCCAGGTTCTGCTTCAGGCATGAGAGGAGGTCCCTGCGGGCATCGAAGCAGAGCTTCAGTAAGTTTGGAAATTAGGAAAGATATCTGGGCTGGATACTGACCGAGATTAGTCCACCTGTGGGCCGTGGGCCTGGATTACATCTACCAGGGAGCGTGTGCTCTGGAGAAGGGACAGAAACTTGAGAAACAGACTCATTAATAAGTGGGCAGAGGCAGAGATTTCAAAAGATCAGCCAGGAGTCTTTGGGCTGTGAGGTTATGACAATCAGGGGTTCTTACTTATCTCTGTATCCACGGTGCCTGGGACAGAGTCTGGTGTACTAGGCATTCAACCGATGTTTGTTGAACAAAGTTTGAAATTTCTAAACTTCTATGACTCTAGGAGACATGCATTGCTACAATTCTGCTCTAGGGTTGGCCGGCATGCAGTGCAAATCACGTCAGCCCCCTCCAGGCAGCATGCAGTAGGACCAGTCCTCACATGTCTTTGGCCTTGTCTACTCTCCTTGCCTGTGAACACGACACGCTAACCTGAGAAGCATTGTTCATAGGTCTTTTGAAACCTCCTTCTGCTGAAACACAAGCGAGTAAGCAGCGAGGACAGCAGCTGAAACAAGAAGAAATAAAGGAGTAGAGTTCAAAATTCAGGGGGCAGAGAGCTTGATGGCCTGAAAGGATCAATTAGACATTGGGGGGAGTGGATTTTCAAGCTCTGTCACATCCCATTATTCCATTTGTTCAGTGAAAATAGAAGCTGGGATTTGGGTCATACAGTGGGGCTCTTTGGATGCCAAGGATATTTGAACTGAGAACATTTCTACAGAGTCAGAATGGTTGGAAATATGGAATTTCACTGGATGAAAATGTGAAGACCCATCCACTGATCCGGCCTTTCAAGACTTTAACGGAAAAGGTAAGAAACTTGCCTCTGGTAACACTGAGTGGCCATGCTGATTTTGCTTCCTTGGAAATACTTTCAGATGGTCAGAGGAGTTCAGGGCACATTCCCCCTCAAGTTCATGTCAGCTCCTCAGGAGCTCGCCAGTGGGCAAGAGCCCCAGGACCAGTTTCCCAGAGCCCAGCCTCACGTTTTGCTCATCGGCTCTGAGCACCATTGGGTGGCGAAGCACCATCCGGCGCCTGGAGGCTGAGCCAAAACGAATCCGTAGTTCACTTATAGCAGGACTAGGAAGGGCTTTTGTTTGGCTGTTGACGTGGGGAATTTGGGGCTAGGAGAAGGTTGAATTGCTGGAGGAAATTCAGATAGAAATGATCTCCAGTCACGATAGACAAAGGGAGTAGAAAGGAGGGGTCCTAGGGAAATATGGACAGGTCTTTTGGGGTTATTACTATTATTGTTAGGAAATTTGGTTCAATGCAACTCCAAATTCCTGTCTTGGGATCAGTAAGAGTTCTGTGTAAGCTGTAGGCTTTGTGTCGTATGTAAAGCATGGCACGTGTATCATTGCATGTATATTGGCCATCTGTAAAATTGTGTATAGCTCAAGGGAATTCTAAATCTAAGAAATTCTACTTTCAAAGCTCAAAGGAGAGCTTTGTTCTGATCACTTCCACAAGCCCTGTCTTAAGCAGCTACCAGAACATGAGGGGTCACTCTCCTATTCTTGCTCCTCTTTATCCAGAAACTCAATAATGTCTGGTACATTCCTTCTAAATGCAGGAGACTATAGGGTCTTGTACTTGAAAACGTTAGAAAGACGATTACGTGTGTCAGGGGAGATGCTACAGAGGGCGTCTTGACCTAGTGACAGGAGGCTGGAGCCCCCCCCCCATCCACTGTGGGGGCCAACTTCACAGGGAATCGGGCCAGTCAGAGGCAGGGGTGTGCTCTGCAAATCTCTTTAGCTCGGATTTTCTTCCAGGAGAAGGAAATCTACCGCTGGCCTGCCAGGGAGTCCCTGAAAACCATGCTGGCTGTGGGCTGGTCTGTGGAGAGGACCAAAGAGGGAGAGGCCCTGGTTCAACAGCGGGAAAACGAGAAGCTTCGGAGCGTGTCCCAGGCCAGCCAGGTATGATGGCATGCCCAGGGCCAACACTGGGCCAGTAAGAACCCCCAGAGACCCTGGGAAAGCTCTCCCTGGGGTGTCAGGGGCCAAGAACCACCAACAGTGAACCCCGAGGATCTTTCGGGAATACATTTTTGGCAGCTGAAGTCAGGATAGTGATAAGAATAAGGAAAATAATGGCAAACCCAGTGATTCTGTCTTTGCTTCCCTAGGGCAACAGCTACAGCCCTGCTCCCCTGGACCTCTCCAATGTGGTGCTCTCCAGGGAGCTCCAGGTCAGTGTTGGTACTTGCACAACAGCATATCTTGCTCTCTAAATCTAGCCCCTAAGTGCAGAGGCATATTACCCTCTTTTCTTTTAAAAAGGGGTGGGAGGGGCAAGAATGCCTAGAACATAGCACCACGAAAATATCAGACTTGAAGAGAGCCACACCAGGCCTGGGCCACAGGGCAAGTCTCAGCAGAATAAACCAGTTCTCTAAGAAGGCCAGTCTTTGCACTTCTTCCAGGGACATCATAACACGTAATGCCTCAATAAAAGGAGGAGGACACAGCAAATTACTATATCAACACACAGAACTAACAACTAGGAGAAAAAACTAATAAGGGCTAGGAGAACACCAGTGGAAAGGCCCCTGGGTGGGGGTGCTTTCCTTGCCCCAGCAGGTGCGGCCAGCCATAGGGACGCTTGTGTGTCCCGTGGTGGATTCACTCAGGGGCCCCGCGATGGCACAGGATTTAGGGGCAGACAACCCAGAGGATGAAACTAAAAGCCCTAAGCTGTCTCCTCCCACCACCCCCCTCCCCCACCCTCCCCTCCCACGCACACTGGTTGCCTCGACGGGCTCCAGCCTGGGCCAGTTACTCCTCAGTCCATCAGGCCAACACTTTGGACCTTAGAGAAAGTTTCTTTCCAGCATACACCCTTCATTTCAGGTCACTGTTTTATGAGTCTTATAAAGATGAATTCTATTTGAGAAATCTTATTTGCAGCCATTTTTCTCTAAGATGTGATTCTTTTTAGTTTGCTTGGCTAAACTTTTGGGGATTCAAGACTGTTGCTTGACTCCCACTTGCATCTTCCTGTCTCAGGTCAGGAATAAAATCCCAAACTCCCATGACAAATGAAGCGCCACCAGAATGCAGTTTCAAATGGAAATGTGTGTTTCTCATAAATGAATCAAACTGCCAGGAAATAACTTCCAAGGGAAGGACAGAATTAGAAATTGTTTTCTGTGTGTATGGGAAGATACGAAACTAATGAGGTGCATAAGCACGGACTAATTAATGACGGGAGACACTCAGCAATGTGCCGTTAGCATTTGGTGGTGCTCTGTTCCTGAGGCTGTCTGAAATAGGTGGGCAGATAGGAACCCATTTTTCTTCGCTTTCTTTCCATCCGTCGTCTCCTTGGTGGGACACAGGGAATGGTGGAGGTCGTGGCTGAAAACTATCACAACATCTGGGCCAAGAAGAAGAAGCTGGAACTGGAGAGCAAAGGTGAGCCAGGTTCTTGGTGCCCTACAGAAGGTGAGCCGGGGGGCAGGTATGTGTTCCCAGAGGTGCAAAGGAAGAGCCAAATATGTTGTCCTCTCTCTCACTTTCCTGAGCCCAGGTGGCGGCAGTCACCCTCTGTTGGTGCCATATGACACCTTGACAGCCAAGGAGAAGTTCAGGGACCGAGAGAAGGCACAGGACCTGTTTAAATTCCTCCAAGTGAATGGCATCGTGGTTTCGAGGTGAGTCCTCTTCCTGGTGATGTTAGCCAGGCGGGGGTGGGCTTCTGGGCGTGGTCTCTCCCTCTCCAGGTATTTACTCACCTGCCTGCAAAACAGATGAGAGGAAGGGTAGCGGTTAGTATTTTGAAATGAGAACAGGGCCAGTCAATATCCATTTTTAAAAACCAGTTATAGGAAAGAATCATGACAAATGATACATATACACTTTAAACATCTCATTTTAAATTGAAGCATATAAACATGCATTCATTCACAAATCCTGCACTGTAGGCCCCAGCAGCTTCTCTTTGTTGTTTGATTGATTGAGTTATAAACCATATCCGTAGTACATCCTCAAAGCTCTGGGACTTGGGCTTTTTTATAGAGCAGCGAGAATTACAGCACATATACAACCTTGGAAGAACAGTATTCTTCTAGATTTTTTTTCAACTTCCTCCCCGGTCTTTTACATTTATCTCCCCCATACCTAATTCAGAAACTGTGTATTTGGAAACACAATTCCAGGCCTTTGCAAAATATGCAGCTTAGCTCTCACAGAACCAGCAGTCCTCTTCACACTTTTACTTTGTTGTTTTAAATGATATTTAATTACATGATAACAACAGTGCGCATAACTGACAAAGTCTTTGAATGAAGAGAACTGATTCTTTTGAAGGTGTGACTCCACTGAGGAGATGGAATCCGTCAAGATTTCCTGAGACTTTTTATCTCAAACTTAGGTTTGTCAGAATTATCTAGAGGAGTGTTGTATGTGAGTATGGTCTTAGCTGCTTTAGTCTTTAAGGTAGAACTTATTTCCACGCTGGTCTGATGTCAGTGGTGGGCTGTGCTCCATGGGTCATGCTTGCTGAGTCCCTTGAAGGGTGGCAGACAAGCCAGTGTTCCTATTCTGATATAACCATTCCTTCTAAAAGAAATGTTTGCTGAGCCAGCTGCTATTTTTGCTTTTAGTTTCCTACAGAATTTTGCCACTGAACGGCAAAAACAAACAAAAATCTATACAAATATTTCTATTGTAGCTCATATGAAAAAATAACAAAACTTATTTGCCGTATTGTCAAGCAGGAAAGGTCAGACAGCAGGAGACCGCCTCTGGGGAAGCATTTGAGAAATACTCCCTTCGTCGTTTTAATCCTGTTCTTAGCACCCAGAGGAGTGTGTCCTGTGATTTGCTGATAAATAACTTGCTCACAGAAATGAAAAATTCCTCTTTCCCACACCTAAAAAGGAACTCAAGGAAATAGGGGGGAAAGGAAAAAGGTGATGAATTCAGCAAACGTATGCTAGTAGCAGTATTTACCATGTGCCAGACCCTACGGAGGGCACTCGGGTGTGCAGACAAGGAAGCGAGAGCCCCGTCAGCCAGGAGAACTCATCATCCATTACCCACGCGTCCAACCTGCTGCACCCTCAGCTTCCCCACCACTCACGCCTCCAACCTGCTGCACCCTCAGCTTCCCCACCACTCCGTGACAGCCCATTCTTCCTGGCGCTCAAGCCAAAACCCTCGACTGCGCTTTTTCCCCCACCCCATATCCAGTCCTTCAGGAAATCCTGATGGTTCTGCCTTTAAAAGATATCTAGAATCTGACCACTGCTCACCCGTTCCACGCTGTCACCATCAGTCCTGAAAGAGCCTCTGCCCCAGGCCACCTGCTTCAACCCTTGTGCCCCACCGTCAATTTTAAACCTAGCGACTGAAATAATTCTTTTATAACGTCAGTCATTCCCCTATACAGAACTCAGAGCAAAAGCAAAACGCTGAGGATGACCCACAGGGCCCTAACGATTTACGAACCACCTCATGTTTCTCTGACTGCCTGCTCACTTCGATGCCGTCCACGCTAGCATCTGCTGTATGCCTTCAACTCGGCATGCGTGCTCCTGCCTCAGGACGTTTGCACCACCGCTCCATATGCCTGGAAAGTTCTTAGCCCAGATGGCCATATGGCTCACCTCCTCATCTCCTTCAAGCCTTTCCTCCAATGTCATCTCCCCATGAAACCAGCAGTGATTGCCCGTGTGACACTACAGTCTGCTTGCCTCCCCCCTTCAGGCACTCTTGGGCCCTTTCATACTGCTTTGATTTTTCTTTTTTCATAATGCTAATTAACTTCTAGCATTCCACATAATTTATGCTTTGTTTTATATATTACGTGTGTCTGTTTACAGCTAGCATATAGGTTCCCTGGAGGCAGGCATTTTGTTTGCTTCTCTGATTTACCCCCCGCTCCATACTTGTTGAATGAATGATAAAGATACTTTGAAACATCTTCTCAGATAAGATTCTAGTGCAGGTGCTGTGTGCTCAGGGAGGCAGCTTCCAAGTGCAAGGGGTGAACAGTCAGATGACAAATCAGGTCACTGAGCCAGAATAACCGTTAACATTTGGAAAGTAAAGTCAACGCAGATAGGATTGCTGCTGCTCCGAAGTCACAAAGTCATCTCTGTTACTTCCTGGGGTTTACCCATTTCCAACCTAGAGGTGTGAAGGATATGGAGCTGGATGCCTCCTCCATGGAAAAGAGGTTTGCCTCTAAATTTTTGAAGAAGATCCTGAAATATGTTGATTCCGCCCAAGAGTTTATTGCCCATTTGGGTAAGTATCATTGTGACATATCCCCCAAATGTGTGCTTCCCTTAATATTTTGTACTCTCAAAAAGAATGTGGTATTCCTTTATCAAGGGATGATGCTTTCCTACTGTAGCTCTTCGTGATTCATTTAGACATCGTATGGTTTGGGGGGGGGGAACGGTGGCTGAGATTTTGTCCCCCTTTTTTAAAAAAAATGTTTCATCCTTGGTTTCAGGGTTTGATTGAGCCATGTGTCATTTTGCACATAACTCATCCTATTGTAACTTTGCCATTGTTTTGCTTTGTGACTGTGGGCATATGACTCAACCTCTCTGAAGCTGCTTTCCCCATCAGCAAAGTGGAGGAAAGGGTAGTGAAACCGCTGAGAGAATTGACAGGAGAAGCAACTAACCAGCACGGTTAGAAAGTCCTTGGTAAAATAGAAGATACTTCATATAAATCTAATGGCCTTTCCATGGCCCTTAGGAAAGCCGCTCTGTTTCTACGATGCTGTGACTGTTTTTGGTTTTGTTTTCTTTAACTGTGGCCAACTTTGTGTTACTTTTGTCTTTGTAGAAGCCATTGTCAGCAGTGGGAAAACGGAAAAGTCTCCCCACGACCAGGAGATCAAATTCTTTGCCAAAGTAAGTGATTCCCTGCATTTAACCAAATCACTTTCTTCTTAGAATCTACACAATTGAGGGTGCAAGTTAAGCTCACCTGCAGGGATATCCGAAACTCCAGCGGCTTCGATGAGATGGGCCCGTGTGTGTTGTGCAACAGTCCAGAGGCAGGAGGGTGGTCTGAAGGGGCAGGCAGCCCGTTCCGCGGCACGCCGTCCCCTCCGGGACTTGGTGCTTCCTTTCCTGGTGCTCCAGTGTCCCCTAAAGTGTGCTGTGTCAGTGTGGTCCAGACAGGCTCACCTGTACCACATCTGTGGGAAGGGGGAAAAGGAAAGAGGGGACAAGCTGCTTTTCTCCCTTAAAGTTCTATCCCCGTGGCTAAAATTCCATCATTTTTAGATCCACCCAGCTGCCAGGGAGTCTGGGTAATGTATTCTGTAGCTGGGGGACCCCATGCCCAGCTAAAACATGGGGGTTTCTGTTGCTAAGAGAAAGGAAGGAAGAATGAATTGGGTACCAGGGAGCAGTCTCTGCCATGGAACCCTACTCAGAGGACTGAATGCATTCGAAGCCTTGGGGTAACTGTGCCTGAGAAGCAGAGATGGAAGGCTCAAGGCTGGTAGTGCTAGGCCAGGCACCAAGTGTTCCTGTTGGACGCCGTGCCCAAGAAGGCATGACTGAGCACAGATGTATCACCAGACTGTCCTGAAAATGCTGACTCCGCCATATGCATAGTTCTTGGGACCCTTAGTTAACAGTCTTCTCCGTTCCCATATCCCCAAGGCCTCTGGTTTGAGGTGTGCGAGAGGAAAATGTGTTGGAAACTGCAATCCACTGGATGGTGTTTCCTGGAAATTCCAGGGCCTATGTTCAGAGGCTTTTTGCTCATGGAAAATGAACTTTTTCAAAGGAATCAAAGGAGGGGCTTTGGTTAGCTTCCTGGAAGTTAATTTATGGTGGATTTTCCAGGTTCTCCTCCCACTGGTTGATCAGTACTTCACCAACCACCGCCTCTACTTCCTGTCGTCCCCGTTGAAGCCCCTTAGCAGCGGCGGCTATGCCTCTCATAAGGAGAAAGAAATGGTGGCCAGGTGAGTCTACAAACGAGAAGGTCGTGGTGGCGATGTGCCTAACTCCTGGAGACTCAGTGGTGAATCTTTCGGAGAAATGAACTGTGGCCTGATGATTGGTGGCACAGAGATTTTGGTTATCATCTTGGTTTTGAAAGTAATTATATTCATATTTATCTGTGTATTATTTTGGCAACCAAGAGAAGAGCACTGTTTGAAGGTATCAGTAGGTCTTGGGAAAAATTTATATACTCAGATCAACTTTTATCCTGAAATAACATTTAGAAAAAGGCAAAGTCAATCAGAAAGAACGATAACCCAACATTTGCAGCAACATGGACGGGACTGGAGGAGATTATGCTAAGTGAAATAAGTCAAGCAGAGAAAGGCAATTATCATATGGTTTCACTCATTGATGGAACATAAGAAATAGCAGGGAGATTGGTAGGAGAAGAAAGGGAAGAATAAAGGGGGGGTAAACAGAAGAGAGAATGAACCACGAGAGACTATGGACTCTGGGAAACAAACTGAGGGCTTCAGAGGGGAGGGGGGTGGGGGATTGGGATAGGCTGGTGATGGGTATTGAGGAGGGCACATATTGCATGGTGCACTGGGTGTTATATGCAAATAATGAATCATGGAACATTGCATCAAAAACTAAGGATGAGTTACTATATGGTGACAAACATAATAAAAAATTATTAAAAAAAAAAAAAAAGGCAAAGTCAATCCCGAAGCTTGAACAGGCAAACACACAACATTGAGAAGAAACAGATTAACACTGTTTTCAATCCCATTCTTACCAGGCTTTTTCAGTTTAAATTTGTTTTAAAGAATCCGATCTTAACAAGTCCTATTGTGGATGATCCAATATTTGAAATCCAGAGCAACACAATTCAATTTAAGTTCCAAACAGGAAAAAAAAAAATGTTCCCCAGGATCACCAGCCTCCATTCTCAGCGCAGTAGACATAACATGAGGACACCTCAAGAGAGAGAGGAGAGCAGAGGATGCTTTATGATCAGGCTAAAAATGAATTCCACCATGCCTGTGGTCTTCTCTGATTTGATTGAGAATGACAGGGAATGAGTTAGACCTCTAAATGGCAAAGAGTTAAGAACTATAATGAAAACAGTCAACTCCTTCCCTAACAGCCATTGATGGTGGACGCCTACAGTATACCTTATAAAGACCCCCCCATTAAATATCACCACCCTCATGAGGATAGTCAACCTTAGGATTTAGCTAACATTTATTAAGGCCAAAGCTAACAGTGAGCTGGTTTTTCCTCCCTACACAAGTGGGCAGTAACTCTTGCATATCATTGTGAAACATCACCGTGCTCTAAGAACCACCTGTATATTCTCTCCATTTTTCAGATGAGGACACTGAGGTTTGGTCTGGTTCACGCCAGTGCCTCAGAGCGACCCAGGCAGTAAGTTAGGGCAAGCATGGAAGTCCTCTGTATCCACATGGAGTGCCATTTTTTTCTGCAGTCATTACTTAATCTCATTTATTTAGAAAGGAGGAGCCCCTGCTATCAAAATGAGATACACTTAGCATCAGTTGCTGATCAAAGATTTCCTAAATATTTTCAGGATGTACTGGTCTATTTGGTAAGAAGTTCAGGAAATGAGGGGCAGAGTGAGATATTCAGATAATCCAATAGAGGGCAGGTGTGCCTGTCTTCTTCATCTATTTTTGTGAGATTGTTAATTCATGGAAATGTAACATTTGTTCAGCCAGGCACCATTTGTCACGGCTGGAAGACAACCTGCCTCTGATCAGCCTTGCAAATAGCTTCCAGATCCATCGGTGTGCTTGCCGCCCTCCCACAGAAGCAGCAGCATCTGCACCAAATGTGTTCACACCTCCAGACCCCTCTTGTCCGTGTCCTTCCCCTCCGCCCCACCTCTTCTGCACCTGCTGCCATTCAGCAGGGCTACCACCCTCTCTCCTCTGTGGTCCTTTGATTTGTCACTTGCATATCCGGAGACGGGAAGGCACCTGGGAGCTCCGGCCCCTCGTAACACTGGGCTAAGGACAGTGCTTCTACGTACATTATGGGCCCCATAGGGGGCAGGAAGGGGCCTTTGAAAACCTCGGGTCCTGGCTTGGCATGCCTGGGCACGCACTTCTGACAGCAAGCAGAGCCTGGTTAGTGTTAGGATCGAACAACTCCACCATCTGCTTTAGTTAGGGAAACGGTACTTTGTATTTGTACAGAGCATGTGTCCGCTTTGACGCATTTCACCAGAAATATCTGTGTTGATCAGCCCCTAATTCTAAAAACTAAGAGGATCTTGTGATTACTCCCTACTTAGAAATGAGAAAACCAAGGCCCAGAGCAGGTAAGTGGCTCCACCAGGACAGCCCAGCTAGTCATGGCAGAGCCATGGGGCTCGTGTCCCTCCAGGCTCTCTCCCACCCCTAAGTCCATGATTTTTTTTTTTTTTAAATCAAATACACAGCTCTTTAAAAAGTGGACACAATGGGAAGAGCAAAAAAAGCAGTCCCTATTTAATTTCACACTTGCAAGCTGTCAGATTTCTGTTAACTTATTCTGAGTTCTCTGAAGCTCTAGGCCAGGGTTTCCAGCTTATTCCCACTGCAGAAATAAATAACTTCCCACAGGGGACTTCAGCTATGATTGTCCAGTAGACAGCTCAGTAGACTTAGGGCACTCATTGAAAGCCATATAAAAGTGAACAAGTTTGTTGTTTTTTTTTTAATAATAATTTTTTATCATATCAGTCACCATATAGTACATCCTTAGTTTTTGATGTAGTGTTCCATGATTCATTGTTTGCATATAACACCCAGAGCTCCATGCAATACGTACCCTCCTTACTACCCATCACCAGTCTATCCCGATCCCCCACTCCCCTCCCCTCTGAAGCCCTCAGTTTGTTTCCCAGAATCCATAGTCTCTCGTGGTTCATTCCCCCTTCTGTTTACCCCCCCTTCATTCAAATGTTCGAGAGGATGTAGAGAAAGGGGATCCCTCTTACACTGTTGGTGGGAATGCAAGTTGGTACAGCCACTTTGGAAAACAGTATGGAGGTTCCTCAAGACATTAAAAATACGGCTACCCTATGATCCAGCAATTGCACTACTGGGTATTTACCCCAAAGATACAGACGTAGTGAAGAGAAAGGGCATATGCACCCCAATGTTCATTGCATCATTGTCCACAATAGCTAAATCGTGGAGGGAGCCGACATGCCCTTCAACAGATGGCTGGATTAAGAAGATATGGTCCATATATACAATGGAATATTACTCAGCCATCAGAAAGAACAATTACCCAAAATTTGCGGCAACATGGACGAGACTGGAGGAGATTATGCTAAGTGAAATAAGTCAAGCAGAGAAAGACAATTATCATATGGTTTCACTCATTTATGGAACATAAGAATGAAGTTTGGGTTTTTTTAAGTTTTTATTTCAATTCCAGTTAGTTCACAAACTCTAGTGTAATATTAGTTTCAGGTGTATAGTGATTCAGCACTTCAGTACATAAAGGGGAGCGAGTTTTGATCTCTGCCAACACTCAGGATATAGTTCTTCTCTATTTGAGCTCTTCCAGAAAAGACTTCTGCCCCACGTGGGTCAGGAAGCCTGCAACAACCTATGAATGAGAAACTGGGAAGGGCTTCTGCACTTCACCTTGGGAAGCCCTTGGCCCATTAGCAGGTGTTTGTAGTCTACCTTCCCCTCTGTGTTCCACCAGGAAGGAATGCTTGCTGAAGGCATTGCAAAGTTCTTGCCTAGCTGTGCCAAATGGTGTCAGTCTGAGCAGCCTCCTCCCCAGAGCCATTGGCAATACAGGTCACATCGCGGCCATAGTGGGGAAGGGTCCATCAGTGGTATGATCAGAGACATTTATAGAGCTCTTTCCTAAGTGCACAAGGCTCTCTACCAGATGCCACAGAAAGCAGAACACTAAGATACAGCTGGGCCTCCAAAGGGTTCCATGATAGAAAATATGGGCGAAAACGTGGGGTAGGGTCAAAAAGCACCAGAGCATAGCAGATGGGCTTTCCTAGCTTCCAGGGAGGGGCACAGCTAGGACAGCCACTCGGTCAGGTCCATCGACTAGTAGGAAATGACAAGAAAAGCAATTTCCTAAAAATGTTTTTGTCCAAGCACAGGATCCCCCGTCCCTGAACTGTTAATTTTCTTCTGTTCGCACCTGCTTGCCCACCTCCCAGCGGAAGCTTCCCACCCCAGTGATGGCTGCAAAATGGCTTGCAATCTGTCGCAGTGGTGGAAAAAACACAATCCCTGTCAGAATCCTCATTTATTCCCGAATGTCCTACAGATGAATGTGTCAGCACATAGTACTCCGTAGCAAGAGATAACCTGGTCACTGCAAAATACTGCAGTTGTTGCAGAAGGATCATGTCCTGTGAGGTCCGGGCTGCCTCCAAGGTGACTTCATGGTTCTCCAACAAGACAGCGAGGAGCACACATTTTCCTCGTGTGGTCCAGAGGAGTCTTGGAGAGGAACACGGTGCATTTTCCTAGAAATCCATTCTGTACTCTTTGTTATAAAGTTTGGCGGCCTGGGGGAGGGAGGGTACAAACCAGTCCTCGGATTTCTGTGCCTTTCCCACTCGCCTTCTTTTCTGCTTCAGCCTCTTCTGCAAACTCGCTGCTCTTGTTCGACACAGGATTTCCCTCTTTGGTAAGTGAAGAGAAGTATCATTGAAAGCCTCACTCCTCCCTGTAATTATCCTTAACTTGCATTTTGCCTTCATGTCGGCGCCTGCAGACAACCTGAGCCTTAGGACGAAGGTGTCACCTAAATTTGCCATAGAAAATTGGTCCGAAGTCTGATAAATGACCTCTCTGCACCTTTAACAGCTCAAATTTTCCACACCAATGAATGTTTTAAGCTCTGCCTCTAACATCCATCATACAGCAGATGTGTCAGGCCAGAGATAAATGCATTGTCCCCGCACATAGGTCTGGCACTTTGTGTGTTGGTGGTTAATTATGCTGCGGTTTGTGCATATTGAGAAGACTGCATTTAAAAGACAGGCTGAAGGGTTTGGGGAGTCACCGGTGATATTTTTGGTTCTAGGGAGCGATTCTACTACAATGGTGAGCTGTCTTCACATCTTAGCTCAGACACTTGACACAAGGTAAGTCTGCCTGGTTTTTTCCAGTAGTTTCTCAAGACTCCCTCTCTGACCCTCTCTTTTCACTTACCATATAGAAGAGAAGACATGTCACTGCTCTGCAGGAGCTGGGCGGGGGAGGGCGGGGGGAACAGGAAGGAAATGAATCTTAGCCTGACATTAGCACTCTCCATCTCTCCGCTCACATGATGGAGAGCCACTGTCATGACATGTACTGCGCGCTAAAAGCTGAGCGTTTGATCAATTCTTGTCTTCTCTTCCTGAGAAATTCATCTTTCGGAAGATAAAATATGTAATAGAGCAAAGTGCCACTTTGTCCCTCATTCTCCACAGAAAAAAGGAAGAGCTTCCTAATGGGTGGTGAGGCCATAAGCATCCTGGGATGGAAACCGTAGCACTGTGAATCCCAAGCAGCCAAGGAGGGAGGTGCAGGGATGTGTGATAAAAAGACCAGAGACAAAGATGGGTTTGAACCCTTGGCCTGAGGGTCTTGCAGGAAAGATGGCTGAAAGGGAAAGAAGTCTTAACAAATACATGTGTAAGTTCCAGTAATATAAACATAAATGATCTGATGAGATGAGGAAGAGGAGGAGTGGCAAGGACAGACAGGGAGCTTTCTTTAACACGCTCGTCAACCAGAGCCCCTTGTCAAAATTGGGGGGAGGACACGCTTCCAAAAATTGTATGCAAAAGAGAGAAATGAACTGAAGGACTGGCCACAAGACAGAAATCTACTACAAACTAAGAATGGTTACCAAAAAATTGTTAAGGATAATTAAAGGGGATTTGAGGGGTCTGAACCCCTAGAACAAGAAACAAACATGGCAATACTAAGACAGCACAAATTCATAGAAGCAGGCCAAGGCACCCCAGGGGATCAGATCCCTTGTGGCTGGGAAGAGGAACCTTTCTTGCCAGGAGCACGTGGACTGCCNNCCGCCCCGTCTTTTTTTTTTTAAATGCAGGTCAGCATGTTTGATAATCGTTCCTGACAAAACCCAAGACTAGAAAGTTACAAAGATAGCTCATGGTTCCTTACAGGCTAGGAGCAAGCCTCACTGACTTCATTTCTTTGTTTTTATTTTTCTGGTTGGTTGGATAATTATCCTGAAAATGCTGTAGATAAAAAGCATCTGTCCTTGAAGCAAGCCTGTCATAATCTTGTGAATAAGATGCCAAAATATGGAAAATAATAGTTGACTTGTAAGCTTTGTTCCATTTCTAAGTTTTATAAAATAGTTTTGAGGGAAGGCTAATCTCCATTCCCACAGGGCACATTTCTGTAGTTTCTTTTCAGCCGTCTGATGAAGCTGTCCATTTTAAAGGGGGCTTTCTGTTCCTGTTCCCTTCCCTTTTCCAAGCTAGGACAACCCTATAAGCTAATAGAAATCTAAACTTCAGTTGACATCTTTGTTCTCTCTAAGAGGTCCTGCATCATAAGAGAGCTAATATTTCTAGCTACTCCTTATGAAAGTAGCTTATCCCCTAATGAACTCTAAGAAAAACTCACCTTTCCTTCCTTTCAATTAGTTATTTATGGAGGAATGTAGCCCACTGGAACCCTATATTGATAACGGATGACTAAGATCAGTTTCATCCTAAACCCTCCTCTGTGTTTCCTCAAGAGTGGAGTGCTGACTCTGTCCAACAGAGGACGCCATCCTGTTGTCAGCCCCCTCGGGATTGCGTGATCCGGATGGCTTCCTGGATGCTAACTGCTCTCTCTCCACTTCTGACTCAGTGTTTTCAGTTGACTGGCGTGTCCAGTGTCTCCCCGGGTTAAACTGCAAGTCACCAGTTTGAAGAAGGGGGTTGGCCAAAGGTTTGGATTATGATTATGCTTCTGGTCTGGAACATCGTTTGCTTACAGGACTGTCATGAAGTCAGGCTCAGAGCTGGTCAAGGCCGGGTTACGAGCGTTCTTTGAAAATGCTGCAGAAGACTTAGAGAAGACTTCAGAAAACCTGAAGCTGGGGAAGTTTACCCATTCCAGGACGCAGATTAAAGGCGTGTCTCAGAATATTAACTATACCACGGCAGCCCTGCTCCCCATCCTGACGTCCATCTTTGAGCACGTTGCTCAGCACCAGTTCGGGGTGGATTTACTCTGTGAGTCCTGTTCCTGTCTACCGCGGAGCTCTGTGCACGTGGCCCCAGATGAGAACTGTGTGACTCATTCACATGAGGTGACCTTGAAAGCAGAACAGAGAGATAATTATTTCATACTGTTTTCTTCTTAGGTTTAAAAATGAAGTAATAAATACTTAGAGGAGCAGAAATCCTCCAATTTGAGTATATAATATTTCACCTTTTCCTCACTATTATTCAGGACCAGAATTTTCCACCCACTGGCCTAGCTGTCAGCCATTGTGTTCCCACTTAATTTGAAAAGGTTATCTGAGTAATCCAGCAGGGGATATAGGTTTGCTCCCAGGGTTTTTCAGATACCAATTTTCCTGTTAAGAAGCCCTAATTTATTCATTGGATACCAGGAGCAGAGGAAAGCTGCTAACGTTTCATTATCTGAGCCTTCAGAGGAAGACCATAGTCAGTGGGTTTTATTTCAGTTTACATTTTAGTACCACATATAGCCCCTAGTGCAAATATTCTGCCACCAAGCTCAGTTTCACACTTTAAATGTTGGCACATGATTTAATTCAATTTAACCAACTGTCGATAACTGAGGCTGTGAGTTCTATATCCCCGAACAACTGAAAATCAGTTGTTTCCTTGGAGGAGGGCAAAGGGATGGAGAAACATCCAAACTCATTATTTCATGTCATGGAAAGAATGCCCTTCCTTGTTGAAAACCTAAAAATTAAATTAGTTCTCGTTATGTTCAATTAGTCCCTGCCTTACTATGAGTTCCAGACATTGAAGGGGCATGTAGCCGATGGATTGTTCTCTCTAAGAGGTCCAACTCTTTGGCTTCCTAAGTGGAACATGCCCTTCCCTCAGGAAACATGGCACAATCATGATATCATTGAATTGTTTTTGAAAAAACGTCCATCAGAGAACTTGGGGCAGGTGGACCTGAGAAATTTTGGTCTGTGGCTAAAGAGGTAGGGATGGTCTACATATCTTCCTAGGAAATTAACAAAAGACTCATTCAAACTTCAGATTTCTTGCATTCTTCCTTTCAAAGGAAGGAAATGTTACTATGCCTAAAACTTAACTATAGGGTCTCCCTCTATTGGAAAGAAAAAAAAATCCCATATGGATCTCATTGATCAAATGATTTCTTTCCGGGAGAAGCAATACGGCTCACATCAAAAGCCGCCAAAGGAACGGAGATGGCTCAGTGGAGGGTGTTCTCCTGTCAGTGGGTTCTCCCCCAGTTCAGTAACCAGCATCTGGGGAGAAAGGGACTATATCGTGCGTAAGGGGGCGGGGGCCAGCGCGCGGTGCACGCGCACGTGCTGTCTTCAGCTCCTGGGTGATGGCAGCGCATTTTCTGTTGGTGGACCCTTTCCTGTGCCCAAGTGGAGCGCTGGGACTGAAGCATGGTAATGACTGCTCTTTTTTGTTCTTTCCAGTAGGTGATGTGCAGCTTTCATGCTACCACATCCTGTGCAGCCTCTACTCCCTTGGGACCGGAAAGAATATCTATGTTGAAAGGTAATTAGTGAACAGAAGAGGCTTAGAAAAATGTTACTTACAGTCTTTCAACACTTAACAACATCTTTTCAGTGCAGCAAAATCAAAATGCTCGCTGAAATGGGATGGTGATTTTGAGCCTGGGTCATCAAGTGTTTACGGCAATATTAAGATGTAGTGAGGCTATTGAGAGTTGTGACTTCTGTGGAGCTGCCTTAAAAAGAAAACCAAAGGCCCAAATTGGCATTACTTGGGCCAGGCTAAGTCACCAAAAAAGGGCTTAATACATAACCTCACTGCAGTTTCTTTTATTTTTTTATTTTTTAAGATTTTTATTTATTAGAGAAAGCGTGAGAGTGAGCGCGAGCAGGGCAGAGGGTCAGAGAGAGAGGGAGAAGCAGACTCCCTGCTGAGCAGGGAGCCCCACATGGGGCTCGATCCCAAGATCGTGATCCCAGGATCATGATCTGAGCCAAAGGCAGACACTTAACCCAGGTGCCCCCCTAATTGCAGTTTCAACCTCCTGCAGAAATATAAATCTTAACTGGTAAATCAGGACTTTTCTGATAGGTGCCAATGAGGTAATCTGTCACAAGGGCCCTCCCCCTCCCTAAAGGAAGATGAGGTGATCTGCATGACAAGACCTCCTTCCCCCTGAGAGATAGCTACCTAGCCTGGAACAACCTTTTCTTTTTTTTCTCTGGCTTGTAACTTTGTTGCCCCACTCTTCTTCTTATAAAAACTCCATTTTGTACCATCTTCTCCAGGCACTCTGCTGCTTGCTAGATGGGATGTTGCCAGATTCATGAATCACTTGAAGACAATGAGATCTTCAGATTTACTCAGCTGAATTTTGTTTTTTAACAGATAGCTGGTATGGGACTGGAGAAGCAGTACTGTATAGCCAAGCTAAATCATGTGCTAATGACCAAAAAACATTAAAGAAATGTCTATTTCTTCATAATCACAGGTTCCAAATAGCTTCCAGAGTTCCTGTGGTTAAGGCTTGCACAAAAGCCCAAGGGACATGAGGCTGTTACTTTAGTGTTTAATGAGTTTCTATGTGATACGACCCTGGACCTTTACCATTCTCAGCTGTCAGATTAGCTGTAGTTTTAAACCAGTGCACATTTTGGTAGCAGAAATGGTATTCAGAAGTCTTGGATCTGAACAAGCTGATCCAATTCCCAAAGGAAACCACTATTAACAATTTGGTGTGTCATCCCAGATATTTTCTACACATGTACATTCGTACACATGTGGGATCATAATATCCATTTTTCTTTGCAACTTTGTCCTATTGGATGAAACTAAAAACTTAATTCCTGTATCGTTCAACTATCTTTAGATTTATTATTTAGATAAAATAATCATTACCTTTCTACTTTAAAAAGGTAAGCAAATTTAGTACACTTATATTCCTAGCTACTTCCTATCCTTTCTACATTTCCTTTTTTGCTATGTAATTTCTTAAAACAGGGGCACCTGGGTGGCTCAGTCAGTTTAGAATCCAGCTCTTGATTTCAGCTCAGGTCATGATCTCAGAGTCATGGCATTGAGCCCCGCATGGGGCTTTGCACTGGGCATGGAGCCTGCTTAAGTTTCTCTCTCCCTCTCTCTCTGCCCTTCCCCCCCCAGACCTGCCCCACTTGCACACACACATGCACTCTCTTTCTAAAATAATAATAATAATAATAATAATAATAATAATAATAATTTCTTATAACATTTACATTCTATTCTAGGACCAATATTCCCTGAGTTGTTTACCTTAGTTTGTATTTTAATGACTCACCAAATAGACAATCCTAAACTATGACTTTCCCATTCCAAATTTTTTATTGTGATTTGTCTCTTGGTTGGCCAGGTTCATCATTAAGTACTTATTTCTGTAAGAGTTCTTAGATACTCTTGAATCCTTGCATATTTTGGAATATTACCCCTTGACTATGTGAACAATTTCTGTGGTATGAAATCCTTGGGTCATATTTTTTTTTTTCCCTCAGAAGCATATAGACTTTGCTTCTTTGTGTTCCAACAGTGCGCCCTGGGCTAGGTGATTTACTTACACATGACTTTGCAGTGGGAGGGGAGAACCTGGCTGTTCATTGGATTCCTTCTTCAGTCTTGAAGCTCATTAAGTTCCTATAATATGTTCCAGGATGTGTTTATTCTGTATCAGTCCCCTCAGCGTCTCCTCAGAACTCAGTGTTCAGAATTGGGTCTTCCATTTTTTTACAGATCTTTCACTTTATTATGTAATCGTGTTTTGGTTTTTTTCCCTAGCTGTTATTCAGAGAGAAATTGTGTCTATTTGTTGGCTTTTCCTTAATCTTCCACATTTCCCATTTTCTCCCAAGTAACTTTTAGCTAGTGGCTCTTTCCTGTTTGGGGTTTGTAAGATATTTCTCAAACTTTCTCCATGTTCCCGACTCTTTTTATTTTCTACGAATGTATTGAAAAGAATTTTTCTGTATTTTTTTCTGGAGAATTCTTCCTTGGAACCATGTTTCTCATGTATTTCTTGATTGTTAGCTACATTGCTAGTTCTCAAGAACGGAAAGGAGCATGTGTGCACACGTGTGTGTGTGTGTGTGTGTGTGTGTGTGTGTGTGTGTGTGTGTAAGGATTGTGGGGAAAAAACTTCATCCAGCTTCAGAGCTGACAAACTGGCTCAGGACCCCCTCACACTACCCACAGTGCCTTTAGCTCTAGGCCACATCCACCTCTAGCCTTCGGTGTGGTTCCTCCCCCAAAATAAGCAAGTGGCCCAGATAAGAGGTCACAGGTAAAGTTTTTAGTGCGTCCTAAAGACATAGGGCTTTTGTATAGTCATTTAAAGTAGGTTTATTCCATCTGGTAGAGGGCTTGGGTCAGCAGCTACAGGACAGGTTTCTTCTCACTCTTGCACTCCACTTCCCCTCCAGTGGCTTCTCCAGCCTCAGAGTCCAGGTCACAGGAATGGCAGGCGGCATGTACCCTTCTTCCCTACTCTGTCCTGCCTGCCTCTCTGCAATATGAACCTGGTCCTCCATCCCCAGCAGGTCTCCCTGCTCCCCTCACCCCTTTTTCCTCATTGTTTCAAGGACAAGTTCATATTCTGGGCTCCTCAGAATCCCCATATTTATTTCCAGAGATTTCTACACTCTGCTGTTAGTCCAGAAATTATGTTTCAGTTTCAGCGTCCCCACTTGATTTGGTCCATACTTTGTGGCTTGACATTATCACACATTTTCTCATTCAGCAAAGATCCCAATGTCTTCCCAATTTTTACCCCATTTCTTGTGCGCTTTAGGGAGGAAACTTCAGTCAAATGTACCATTTCTCTACCACCTTTTGCTAAAGTTTCCTTGGCTAATGAATGTCTGCAGGGTTGCAAGGAACCACTAAATATTTGGTTTCCAGCAGCTTGTGTGAGCATTGTGGATGGGAGAGATTCCAGACACCTCAGTGATAGGGTTGATGGTAAAGAGAAGAAAGTCACTGAAACAGAATAGAGACCTTTCTTTTGGAACATGTTCCAATTGAGACAACACTGAGGTCACTGACAAGTAGAGTTTTCAACAAATTTTCAGCAAAGGGTTAAGGTTCTTGTGCATTTAACCATGGAGAATACTTGCCTTCTTTGATGTGGAGAGACTTTAATCACAGCATTTGAGGGGGGTCGGTCAAGAAGTGAAACTTGAAAATTGATTTAAGCATGGAACCTTCATTTTATTTCAAATGAAAACTGTGTTTTTCCCCTTCACACTTTAGAGATACTTATTCCTTCCTGCTCTGCCCCCTCTGACCAAACGTCGACACCTTCCCTAAACCTCTGCGGTGACTTGTGTCGCTGCTGTACAGCCGTGGCCTGCCCCCACTCTGCCCCTCTGCTGCATGTTACTTCCTCTCCTTAGCATCCTTTGAACATGCACGAAGGAACTCTCAAAATTGCAAAGCACCAGATATGTGCAAGGCATAATTCTTACTACTGTGATGACTTTCGCTCTGCCCGGATCCCCAACGATAGGCATTTGAGAGGCTAGATCTGGATCCATGGAAATAAAATCAAGAGATGGACAAGGAGAGCCTCCACCTTATCAAATTAGAAAGTAACAAAATTGAAATACAGATCTCACCCTCTTCCCTCTGTCACCATTGACCAAGTTTTGCTATATGAAAAATACCGTACTAGGCGGTAAGAACTGAATGGGAAGGAGGAAGAGAGTTCCATATCCAGTAAATGAACTCTTCAAGTAGACCCTTTGGTGGCTCCAGCTATTTCAGTAACCCTTGTTCTGCTCTGGCCATACCCACCCTGCCCCGCTGGGGGGGCGCTAATGACCAGGGAAGTGTTCTAGCAGCAGGTCTTTGCTCAGTCCCTCTTGGGGGCTGGGGGCCAAGGTCATTGGCAGACTTCTGGGCTCTACTTTCACAGAACTTTTCACAGGGAAACCAGGAGAACTGTTGCTTATTCCGGTTGGCCGAATGGCTAATTAGCACCATTGTGTGCCCTAGACTAGAAAATGCCCTGCTGTGAGCTTGTTGAGACCCAGATTTGTCAGGAATTAATATCAGAGAGCACAGGGAGTGCATGTCCCCGAGGCAGCACAACGCTGGAAAACTGTGTCTTGCCCCCACAGGTTGCCTTTGCACCAGACTAACTTTCTAGAAATCCACTTTTGTGAGATCGGGACTTTGATGAGAGAAAGAGAACAGAGAAGAAGAATTGGTCCAGTTATCACCAGGGCAACTCAGGCCCCAGTGTTTCTGAGGTTCATCTTGCTGGGCCAAATAGAGTTTGAGCTCAGATTGGACCTTATCCCCTTGTCATCCTGATTTGTGCCCAGATTTTCTTGCATCAGTGCTCTCCCTGTGGCATTTCTTTCACCCTCACAGCTTAGCTCCTTCTTTCTTCCTCCCAGAAAGGCAAGACTGAGGAAATAGAGTATTTCTCCTCAGTGGCCACTGTGGCTGGTAGAAACAGTGAGGCTTGCTCAGAAGGGAGGTCGTGGTGGTGCCGAAGGTTCCCACAGAGAAGCCCCAGCCTCACTCCCGCGCCTCCCAGCAGGGCAGCACCAGCACAAGACACAGGACACAGAGGACGTCTGCTGTCTGAGGGCTGCTGCTCAGCCCCCAGAGCGGACCGGATGGGGGAATCTCACAGCCACACCTCCAGCGCAAGGATAAGGTTGTGCCATCACCTTAGAAAGTGATGCCTGACTGAGGACAGGCTTGCCTGCTGGAGGCTGATCTTAGAGTTGTCTGCCTAAACACTTCCCAGCTAAGCGAGCTATCAGCTAGTCCCCTAAAAGCTGAGCCTAAGAAGAAGATAGAAGATAGGGATTAAAACTACATATATTAATTGTCCTTTAAATTAATCAAAAGGTGACTTTTTTCGTAAGTTTGGTAATGTGACAGAAGATGGGGGGTGGGGAGGCAGATTCCAAGACAGCTTTCTACTCACTCACCCACACACCCTCTCCCTCCACCCTCCTCCCTCTGGTCCAGCAGCTTCCTCTTGCCTGTCAGCAGACTCTGATTTTACCCCAGATAACCATATGAAGTTATTTTTTCAGGACCAATTAAGATCACATTTTTAAGCCAATTCAAGTGTGTCTCTTCCTCTGCTCTAACGAAGTTGCACGTTGATCCTAATTCTCATAATTAGACCATAAATATGTTATGTTATCGCATTGCTTCAGGGTTCTAAGGAGAAGGGCTTTTTACTGTCTGGAAGACAGAGGCTAATGTTCAGACTCTGTGGCTTACTCCTCAACAGGCCATGGGTCCCCTAGCTACCCCCCCACCTGTAGTAAATGCTTGTTCTACATGTCCAGAGACCCTACACTTTTGACACTCCAGCTTCTTGGTGCTGTTGGAATTGTTGGCTGTTACCACAGGGAAGGGCAAGTAACACAGCCTTCAGTTCCGGTTTTGGTGGGGAGCTGAAGGGAACCCTGAGGGTTGAATGCCTTTCTGTTTCCACAGAACTGTGGTAGGCGAGTAAGCATTTGCTCCTGGCTCCAAGTGTGCCCTGTCTAGCTGGCAGTTTTCCCCATGATGGTTCCATAACATCCCCCAAGATGCAGCCTGACACTCTCAGCTCCCGGGGATTCTGCTAGTGGGCTTCATATACCCAGCACGCACTCACTCTGGCCAGACATAAAGGAAGGTAAACCAGATATATTTGAACACTGTAAGCCCCATCCACTTCTTACGTATAGACCTGTCACCTGCATTTTCCACTAATTACCTTTGTATCGTGATCTAACAAAGGACGCCTAGTATTAGTTTGAAGACATTCTCCTCCTTATTTGGGAACTGCCATCACGTGTGTAACACATAACAGGTGTGTAGTCTGACAGTGACCGAATGCCAGTAATTGACAGAAGATATTGACGATGGAAAAACAGATGGCTCTGGTCTCTCATTCATCAGAAAGCAACAGATGTGAGCGCTCGTACAGGACCCTTCAAGCCAGCACTGTCGCTGTATGCCTCACTAGCAGAAAGGACCTACTCAGCTAGCCAGTACAACTCCCAGACTAAGCCCAGGTCCAGGAGGGAGAAGAGCTATCTCAGTACCAGCTCTGCTGTGACCAACCCGTGACTGGTTCCCACTACTTAGCTTGCTGACTTGGTTAGCAGGCAAGCAAGCACAAGTTCTTTCAGTTGGAGAACTAGGAATCTGAATAAGGAATCCTAAGCATTTTACTCTTGTTTGGGTGCTCATTTCCCAGAAAGACCTGAGACCCAGAGCTTTATACATGATGGTCACTCAAATATTTGTGTAGAATATTTGTGAGAAGTAAGAGGTGTTAAGAGGTCTTTCCTCTAAATCAAACAATGTGCTTTAGGACATATTGTTTCTCTTGCAAGGCAGGTCTTTTATTTTGTGTCTTATTGGTGCTTTGGGCCCATTATCTATTCCCACTGGTGGACAGCAGCTCCATCCAAAGCAGGGACTGGACACAGATTACACAAAAGATTTCAAAACATTTTGAAAACAGAGGATCAAATTCTATTTGGATGACAGCAAAATTTGCTCTCAGAAATTCTGGGGGAGAAGAACAAAGCTACATTGTGTATCACTACATTGCCTTAACCAGTTTTAAGAACCAGGGTCCATGTGGTAAGACCATCGTACACCACTGGTCAGTGTCCAGAGAAAAACAGGGAGGAAGTCGTGCTTGTAATCTTACTGAGCCCAGGATCCAGGGATTCCAGTAGAGTAATCTGTGGGGAGATGGCCTGAGACATCTTGGGAAAGAGGCCTGGCCCACCATGCATGGGGCCAGCGTGTGGTGGCACCATTTCTAAATGGACTTCTTTGTTTCCAGGCAACGTCCTGCCCTTGGAGAATGTCTGGCCTCACTGGCAGCTGCCATCCCAGTGGCATTAACCGCTACAATCCACTCTCAGTCTTCAACACCAAAACCCCCAGGGAGAGGTCTAGTAAGTATCTTCCCTCAGAGGTCATCAACCCATGCATTGAGAGGCGAGCAGCCAGGAAGACAGGCCACCCAGGCAGGGAACAGCAGCCTTGAAGCACTTTTAGTTTATATAGTCTGAGAGGGGCCGGGAGATCAAAGCTAGGGTCCATGTTGTATGTCTCCATTTTACTGGAAAAATGGACACAGGCGAGTACTTGGTTATAACTGGACTTTGGCTTCCTCTTCTGTACAATGAGACAGTGTGGTTGATTTCTAAATCCCTTCCATCCTAAAGCCTTAGGCTCTCTAGTCTGCCCTGGGCCTCAAGTCCCCTTCTGCACGTGGGGACATGACTTCTTTATTAGTTCCTCTCCAGAGTGTCATCAGAAGGGCACACGTGCACTAGTAACCTAATTGTACTTTCCAAGTCCAGGGAGAGGCTGTGTTTCCAAGGATGATGACCACAGGGTGTCTATCACTTTAAAAAATAAAACACAGAAAAACACAAACCTCTTATGCTGTTGGCGGAAATGCAAGCTGGTACAGCCACACTGGAAAACAGTATGGAGGTTCCTCAAGACATTAGAAATACAGCTATCCTGTGACCCAGCAATTGCACTACTGGATATTTACCCCAAAGATACAGATGTAGTGAAAAGAAGGGGCACCTGCACCCCAATGTTCATAGCAGCAATGTCCACAATAGCCAAACTGTGGAAGGAGCTGAGATGTCCTTCAACGGATGAATGGATAAAGAAGATGTGGTTCGTATATACAATGGAATATTACTCAGCCATCAGAAAGGATGAATACCCACCATTTGTGTTGACACGGATGGAACTGGAGGGGATTATGCTAAGTGAAATAAGTCAAGCAGAGAAAGACAATTATATGGTTTCACTCAATGTGGAATATAGGAAGTAGTGTAGAGGATCATAGGGGAAGGGAGAGAAAACTGAATGGGAAGAAATCAGAAAGGGAGACAAACCATGAGACTCTAAACGCCAGGAACCAAACTGAGGGTTACAGAAGGGAAGGGGGTGGGGGGGATGGGGTAACCAGGTGATGGACATTAAGGAGGGCACGTGACGTGATGAGCACTGGGTGTTATACACAACTAATGAATCATTGAACACTACATCAAAAATTAATGATGTACTATATGTTGGCTAATTGAATTTAAATTTTTTAAAAAGGAAAAACACACCACCAGAAGGGATTGAAATTATACAAGAAAGAGAAGTTAATATGGGTGTTGACACACTAAGTTCTAGAATAGCAGTAGGCAAACTAGGGCTCTGGGCGTAATCTGGCCGCTGCGCATTTTCGTAAATACTGATTTATTGGAACACAGTCTCATCGACTCGTTTACATGTTGTCTGTGTCTGCTTTAGCACTAAGTAGGAGAGGAAAACTAATTTTCTCTCTACTCTTAATTGTTCTTGGCTGAGATCCCCCCCCCCAAAACAGATTAGCAGGAGAAAAAAACTGTAATTATAGACACGTGAGTACTTACAGGAACCCCACAAAAACAGACTCAAAATGTAGCCAGCGGATTGAGGCTTATAGACAGACCATTCAGAGCTAAGGAAAGGGATGAGGAAGGAAGGCAATTCACGGAAAGGGGAGAAGTGGAAACATTGGGTAAACGTTTGCCCTGCTCCGAGATGAGTCTCTCAGATGCAGAAGTGATCTCTGGTAAATGGTTCACTTCCCGGTATGGGCCCCCATTCTAATGTAAATTTCCTTTATAAAATTTAGAGTTTTCTTACACAAGGGTAACTTCTACTCTGTTTTCAGAGCTCCTCCTGTGTTTGTAGATGCTTAAAAATAATCAGCCCAAAATAATCCTTGTGCCAAGGAGACATATTTTCAAGTGGCACATTCTGCTCCAATTCAACTACAGAGGCAGAGTTGAGTCATGGTGGCAAAGACTGTCTGGGGCCTGCAAAGTCTATTTACTATCTAACCCTTTACAGAAAAAGTTTCCTAGAATACTCTAGAGCTGGAATCCAAGGCAGCTTATACATCTGCTCCCAGGGAGACGGAAGGAAGGGTCCTCCTATGTGGATGAATTGTGATCCTACTGGAAGTCAATGGAATAGAACAGGGGAGCTTCAAGCAGTGGAGCTTGAATACAGCTTGGACTCCTGCTAGAAGGAACTATGATGATTTAATGTAACATGAAGCAAAAATTACCACACTGTGGGCCTAGTCGATATTAAGGAAGAAAAAAACTGTAATAAACCATTTCAAACCAGAACCTATCCTATTCAGACCCAGTGTTCTCTGAAAATATTGATAGATGTTAACAGTAGATGACTAGACTGTGTGGCAGTTCCATTCAGTTCAAGCCTCCTTCTCAAGCTGTCTTGAGCTCCTGAGAGGGTTCTAAGAGCTAGAACTCTACTCATGTCACACACCTAGGTCCCCCTCTTCTCTCCATGTATGAATGCAGAGCGCTAAGCCACAGCGGCTTTGTTCCCACTTCTCGTTACTCCAGAAAGAAGCGCATCGCCCCCAGAAGGATGACCAGGACAACTTAGACAAGGCCACTTAATGAAGTTCGGGTTCCAAGCTTGCATAAATACAGTGGGGACTGGTATTCTCAGAGTTAGGAGAGAGACGTTGCCCAGATGCTACAACTTGCCAGAGTCTCCTGTGACCTCTCTAATTTCCCACCCCTCTCAGCCTCACCTCACCCTTTCTCCCCTTTCTTCCCTTTCTTGGACTAGCAAAAATCTACCTCTAACCTTGTTCTCCTCCTCTTTCCTGACACTGAATGAGTCACAGCTTGCAGCTAACATGGGAGCTGAGCAAGTGGGCAGGCTCTGGTTGTGACATCTGGAGGCACAGGCCAGCGAACATATTGCTCCACAGCTCAAAGGGACATGGGCCCGGTCATGACGGCACTAGATATTTATCGATTTGTTCTGCCCCAGCTGTGACTGAGGAGATCGTATGTCTCTATTTGACCAATGTGTAGAGCTGTGCTTTGGGAAATGGACCTCCTCTAATCTTGAGCTCATAGACGTATAGTCCAGGCAAAATGAGGACGTGACAAAAATGGGGGAAACCCTAGATGAGCTTTGGGAAGTCCCATTGTTCTTCTCAAGGGCTATTGGAGATATGTTCCTTCTTACTTTATATACTTTACCTTTATTTAACAAGACATATCCATAGATGAAAAATAAATATCAATCACTGCATACTCCACAGGGAAGAAAAGAGAGAAGAATGTGATTAGAGACGACATAGTTTTTCATCCATCAGTGACACACTGTGGGGTGTGCCCAAGTCCCCTGAGCCCATGGTTTCCATCATTCAGTTAATCAACAGAGGAATGCTGACCATGAAAAGTAGAGTATACCTGAAAATGTATTCCGGCGTAATCGGGTTTGCCTAAAGCCAGAGAGTGACTGATGGCTTAACCGACTCTAAGCAGGTAGACTTCATTCATTATACAAAGTGCGTGGCCTGAGGGACCAAGGTGGGGGAGGGGTGTATAGGGTGACAGATGATGTGAGTCTTTGGTTTAGAAATAGAATATGAGCTGAAGTATCAAGGCTTCACTGAATTGGACATCTTTATTAATTGACGGTGTTTTGCCAGCAGTTACTCATATTAGTAACTCTTCTATAAGACCCTGGGGCATTTTCTGATTCATTCAGAAATTATTAAGATATGCCTAGAAAAGGCTTAATACTGGTACCTCCCAGGTATTCAAAATTAGATACCCTTAGGTTATGTGTGGCAGTGCTCTGTTAATCAGATTATTAAACAAGATACCCTAGCCGTCAGCGAGTTTATTTCCAGACCCTTAATGAATAGCCCTCCAGAGAAAGCAGGAGTTCCAGTTCCCATGTCAGCGGTCTGCCTACACAAAGAGGTGGTCCTCTCTGATGCCTTCTTCTTGGGGAAGGGCTGCATGGTGAAGATAATCTGACCTAGAACCTAACTCAGTGGTTCTCAAACTCTAGCATGCATCAGAATCACATGGAAGGCTTAAGACAAAGATTGCTGAGTCCTACCCCTAGAGTTTCTAACTCAGTAGAGCTGGATTCAGGTCCTAACAAGTTTCCACGTGATGCTGCCACTGCTGCTGGGAGGACCCCACTTTGGGAACCACTGATGTAGAAGATGAAAGGACAGTGTGTTCTAGCGATAACCCCAACAGTCTGGTGTCAGATTCTGATAGGACCCAGCTGAAGCTGCGTTTCAGGTACATAATTCAGCAGCCTTCATCCTGTGGGCTTATTATGTGGCATTTGAAATATAAAACACCATCTGAATCACAAATGTTTCCTTCACTCAAGGCCCGATTACATATAAATAACTTCTAAAGGTCATTATAACGATTCCAGAGCAGCACCCTGAAGCAACTCTTTTCTTAGGTAGGGGAAGAATGTCCATGGCAATGTATTGTCTGTGTGACATTTAAACACACACACACACACACACCCCTGAGCTGCCTTGTTGATAATTTGAGAGCAAACAGTGGTGAATTCAGTTAACATCCGTGGCTGCTGGCACTGTTCTTTGTGCCGAGTTTCAAGATAGAAGGCTTGCCTTCTCTGTCTGTGACTTCTTGTATGTGTAAAATGATTTTGTGTGGGAGGCTCCTGCAGACCCCATGTTGATGTCACCCCTGATGGTGGTTCTGCTGCAAGGTATAGGCCAGACGTTCTCTGCACATGACCAGCATTGGCAGTAAACCACATATGACCCATAGAATTCCCCTCCCCTGTAAATCACAGGAGTGTCACATTCTTTGGCTTTCATGCTACTAATCCTTTTGAATTGTCTGGATTTTTTTTTTTTTAAGATTTACTTATTTATTAGAGTGAGCACGAGCACAAGTGGGGGGAGGAGAATCTTCAAGCAGACTCCCCACTGAGTGCAGAGCCTGCCGTGGGGCTCTATTCCAGGACCTGAAATCATGACCTGAGCCAAAATAGAGAGTTGGCCGCTTAACTGACTGAGCCACCCAGGTGCCCTTTGAATTGTCTGGATTTTAAAGGACATTGGTCCCCTCATGACTTCCAAGGAAGAGAGCTCTTTAGCCATAGTGACAGCAGCAGAACGTCATCGCTAGGCAAAGAGCGTTCGGGCCGCATGGGTCCTGCCCCGTAGCAGGGAGGCCCTGTGCGTCTGTTGCTTTTCGACTGCTCATGCCACCCAGCACACCTGCTTACTTCAGGTGCAGAATCGTCTCCAAGACAGCCAGCATTGCTCCGTGTCTCTGCTCCAAGAGGTACCATCAAGGGAGAAACCAAAACAGTTCCTTTCAACTGACCGATATTCCTAAAGGCCACAGAATTTGCTGTGACCTCTCTTATTCATCAACCCTTCAATGCTTATGTACCTAAAATCAGAGAAGGGAGACTTCCAGCCAGCAGTAACCCCAGTGGCAAAGGGCCTGTTCACAAAAGATAGCATTTTATTTGCGGTCTTCTGCTTTGTCCTTGGAAATTCATGAGAACTTTGCATTTTTTTCCAAATATCAAAAATAATTTCCTCAAGTCATCTAACGGAACTGATGTTCCAGAAAAGTGTTCCACATTTTCTATGGTTTCTCCGATTCCCTAGCACCCTGTGGTGCCTGCTGCTTTGGCCACAGTGTGAGAAGTTTTGTCTGTGGGTGGAGTCTGCATATAATCTTGTCCCGGGTCCAGTGGGACCTGACCCAGGAAGATGGGGGCAGGGGAGGGGTGGTTAGAGGAGACAGAGCTTTGGGCTGGTGCTCCTTTCAGAGCCCTTGTTATCTTCTTACCCATCAGGAACCTCAGGATGCTGCTGGTCTCTCCTCCTGTCTTGTCCTGTCCTTTCACGTAAGGAGAACAGGACAGGGAGCCCCTGGCTGCGATTCTTGTATCTGACAGCCTTCCTTGGGTTCATGTTGAACTCCATCTGTTGCGTCATCCTGTCTGTCCGTGTTCAGTGAAGTGACCACATTCTTCAGTGGGAGGAAAAGATGGGGCTGACTCACTCTTCCTTGCACAGAAGCCTTCACAAACAAAAAGGTTTAAGTGCTCATATGACAGAAGACCTTGGCACCGGTTGCCTCATCAGTAACTTCTGTGGTAAATGCAGAAATTAACATAAGTGCAATTTTTCCCCCCAAAATCTCAACCAGATGGAAAGTAATATTGTCTCTGGTCCGGCTGAAGAAATATTTGATGAGAGAGGTGTCTTTTCCTTTTCTAAACAGTACAGAGATCCAGGTGACTGAACTACAAGTTTTCAACTAAACACAGATTAGTTGTTTTTCTCCATCTAGTATCACCTTTTTCTGCCATGCATGTAGTGAGACAGAGAGGGAGAAGCCAAGAGACTGGCTTCATCTCAGAGAAGCCTTAGGAAATGTCCCTCAGCTGTCCCTGTTACACTCCTTTGGCCTTAAGTTGAAGTGTTTTAACCTGAGTATGGCTTCCAGGAAGCCAACCTCGCGTCTGGAAGCTGTCATCTTTACACAAACACTTGGAGGACTGAAGCTCCCCCACATCCAGTGCTCACTCATCTGAGGCTCGAGGGTGGCTACTTAATGTCCAAAGACCAAAGGAAGGATAGGACAGACAGAATAGGTTGCATTATCTGTGCTTTTGAATTCTTGTCCCTGTATTCTTCCTGTACCCTCTCGGTCAGTTCTGGGCATGCCGGACACAGTGGAAGAGATGTGTCCTGACATCCCGCAGCTGGAAGGCCTGATGAAGGAGATCGGCGACCTGGCCGAGTCAGGGACCCGGTACACGGAGATGCCTCACGTCATCGAGGTGATCTTGCCCATGCTCTGCAACTACCTGTCCTACTGGTGGGAGCGGGGGCCTGAGCACCTGCCACCCGGCACTGGGCCCTGGTGCACCAAGGTCACCTCTGAACACCTCAGTGTCATCCTGGGAAACATTCTGAAAATCATCAACAACAACCTGGGCATCGACGAGGCGTCCTGGATGAAGCGCATCGCAGGTACCACAAAGGCCTCTTCTCCCCTCCCCCCTGCCCCACCCCGGGGCCAGGGTGCCTGCATTCTCTCTTGGTCGCTCGGTCCATCTCTAACCTAGTCTCCCTCCCCCTCTTAGTTCCCAGTAAAAAGTTATTCCCCTAGAGAGCTTCTTGGAGCAAATGCTCCTGCTTGCTCCCCAACGAAGCCAGGTCCCTCAAGATCTCCAGGAGGCCCTTCTCTGTACACTCTGCCTGACCCGGATGTTCATTGCTTTATTTGCTTTTGGTACTTAAGCATCCCATTTTCTCTTCCAGGAATAATCTCCATAGGTTCCCCGTAAGTGCTCCTGTGTGTTCTGTACACGTTTAAAACTCACTCCCATCTGGGCTGTACTGGAAGTTGCCAGCGTTCGTATTTCATGTTATGCTTTCTAAGACACTCCCTTAGTTAGGCTCATAATAGCATCACTTTGGGTTTTTTGGTTTTTTGTTTCTGCATTCCTCTAGAATTCCTTGCATGCAGTAGGCTCTTAATGAATTTTGTTACCTGATTTTCTATTCCTGAAGCAACCTCAAAAAAAGGAAAGGCTTGAAAAATGAATAACCATACTTCCCACAGTCAGGAAATCATGAATATTTAGTGTCTTCTGTGTCAAAGCAGAGTCCGAGGAGACAGAAGCCAAGGCACAGTCATTGCTTTTGATGGACCCACAGTGTAGACAGCTCTGTGGTAGGCAGCTCCCACGCCACCCCCTGCACCAGGAAACACAGTGGCTGGGCCAAAGGGAGCTATTAGCCCAACCCTGACACTTGTCTTCCTAGACAAATAAGGGGGTAGTCCTCTGCAAGACCAGGGAAGAAAAGCTTCTGCCCCCTTCCTGTCTCTGAAATGAACTGAGATCAGAATTATAAATATTCTGGGTGCTCGTGGCTACTAGATAGTGCAGGCCTCTATGAACATACGAGTAAATAAAGTTGATGTTCCCTTCTTACTTATTAGCCCAAGAATATTGCCAACCCCAAGGCAGTTTGTTGAGAAGCTCTACTTTGTAATTCATCAGGGATTCAGGGAAGGAAGGAGGTGGAAGGATGGGCTCCCTCAGCTCCATAGAGGGGCAGAGAAGAGAGACGGCCTAGCCGGTGCCAAAACAAAGTCGATTTTAAGTTGTTACCCCAACTCACCCACATCTGGAATAGCCATTCCAATTCCGGGTGGGAGCAGAAGCACACCACAGGGTAGGGCAGGGGGAACCTGCATAAGGTGGGAACCCTGAGCTCTCCTAGCTGAGTTTTGGCTCCTTGGTTAGTGCGTCTCAGCAGGTAGCTGTCTTCACCTCCTCCTTCTACGACGGTCATTGCTGTGAAAGTAAAAAATAAGGTAGTGAGATTTAAAAGAAACAGGGCCGATGCCTACTGAAATGCCCCCCAGCTAAAGAAACTTTAATGCACAAAACACAGTGCACGTTGGCAGTGGTTCGTGACTCTTACTAATTTCACTTAATTTTTTTATAATTACTCTGATTTTGATCTTTATCATCAAGTGGACCAAGAGGATATTCCGTTTAAGTAATAGGGTAAGGCATGTAGGTTTTATCTTTCTCTTTAAGAGGGCTAGGATCCCAGTTCCAAGTCCCACTGATTGCCATGTCTGCTCTTTGACTCCTGGTGGCCACCCCAGCCTCCTCCTTGGTTCATCATAGCTAATGATAGTTGGTCTGTCCTCCTCAGGGCCCAGAGGAGCCCCCAGGCAGTGCGTTGGCGGTTCTCAAGCATTGGAGACTGAAAACTGTGGTTGGCTTAATGTATTTTTAACAGCAGATTTTTCTATAAAATAACCAGAAAGCATAGGACTGAGCGCCTACCCTTGGCTCAGCAAAGTGCTGGTTATTAGGGGGGGGGAGGGCTCCATTCAAGGAATTTTTTTTTAAAGATTTTATTTATTTATTTGACAGAGCTATAGAGACAGCCAGCGAGAGAGGGAACACAAGCAGGGGGAGTGGGAGAGGAAGAAGCAGGCTCCCAGCGGAGGAGCCTGATGTGGGGCTCGATCCCAGAACGCCGGGATCACGCCCTGAGCCGAAGGCAGATGCTTAACCGCTGTGCCACCCAGGCGCCCCCATTCAAGGAATTTTTAACCTAGCTAGCGAGCCCAAACCAGGATGAACGTCCTAGAAGTATGTGATGAGGAGCTAAGAGGTTGGCCAATGCCAGGCACGCCTGAAGAGTTCGGGGGGGGGGGGGGGCAGGGCTCCTTGTGGCTTGGACAAGCAGAACAGGGGTAGGGTCCTTCTGTGGCTCCCTGTCCCCACTGTGGCTGTGGGAGAGGGAAGGGTGTGCTGAGTGGACAATTCAGGGAGAGAACAGGGCAGGGGCTGTCCTGAGTCCATGGAATGTCACAGCCTCGCCTTTCAGTATCACTTCTTTTCTTTTATCAATTGTCCTAAAGTGTGAAATGAGGGGGAGGCTTTTTGTTTGCAAACGCAGTGTACGCCCAGCCAATCATCAGCAAAGCCCGGCCCGACCTGCTGAAAAGCCACTTCATCCCCACTCTGGAGAAGCTGAAGAAAAAGGCTGTCAAGACCGTGCAGGAGGAGGAGCAGCTGAAAGCCGACACCAGAGGAGACACTCAGGAGGCAGAGCTCCTCATCCTGGACGAGTTTGCTGTCCTCTGCAGAGACCTCTACGCCTTCTACCCCATGCTGATCCGCTACGTGGACAACAACAGGTACACGGGAGACCAGGGGTAGCCTGACCGCGGGATGGAAAGATGGTGTTGGGTTGGGTTACAGGCGAGGGAGGGAGGGCACATGGTCAACGACATGGCCACCCCTTCCATCCTCATATGCTACCGTAGGTCAGAGGGAGTTGGTCAGACAGGGGCAGCAATGACCCACTTCTTCCCCTCTAAGCAGAGTGCTGTCACATGTTCATTCAACAGAGATTACCATGTGCCAGGCACTGTTCTAGGCATTGGGAGCAGGCAGGAACACAGCAAAGATGTTTAGCCTGAGGGCTTTTCTTGGGGCACGGAGGTGGGGCACCTGGACAATAAACAAAATAAGAACCTTAATACTTAGTGATATACTTTCCTTGCATAAGTAAATTATGCAAAGCAGAGTAAGGAGAATTAGGAGTGCCAGGGTGGTGCGGAGTCGCAGTTTTAAATAAGAACGTTAACTGAAAAACAGTATTTGAGCAAAGACCTGAAAGAGATGAGGTGGGGAACCATGTGGGTCTAGGAAGGGTTATATTCCCAGGAAGAGGGAACATGTGGGGTCAGCCCTGAGGAAGGAGTATGTTGGGGTGTTCAGGGATTCATAAGGGGGCCAGTGTGGGTGGAGAAGAGTGAGGAATGGGGAGAGTGGTAGAGCTGTCAGAAAAGCAACGTGGGGCCAAGAGTGTAGGGCCTTGGAGGCCACCAGGAAAACTCTGGCTTTTATTCTGAGTGAGATGAGAAGTTGGTGGAGGCTTTGAGCTACTCTGTGATGTGATCTGATTCACTTTTTTTGTTAAGATTTTATTTATTTATTTGAAAGAGAGGACAACAGTGGGGCGGGGCGAGCAGCAGAGGGAGAGGGAGAAGCAGACTCCCCGCTGAGCAGAGAGCTGACACCCCCCCCCCACCTCATCCCAGGCTCAGTCCCAGGGCGCTGGGATCATGATCTGAGCCACCCAGGAGCCCAGATCTGATTCATTTTTTGAGCTCTATGGTGAGACATGGAGGCAAATAAGGGGGTGAGGAGACCAGTTGGGAGGTTCACAGTGATCCAGTCAAGAGCTGATGGGGATCCTTAGAGACAGAGCCCGCTGGTGATTCCCAGGGCCTGGAGTGGGGAGGGGGTGACTAGGAAGCAACTGCTTAATGGGATGGGGGTTTCCTTTTGGAGTCCTGAAAACATGTTGGAAACTAGACAACGACAGTGGCTGCCCAACCTTGTGAATGTACTAAATGTCACTATTGGCAAATTTCATATATATTTTACCACGATGAAAAAGAAAAGATAGTTTGATGGCTAAGGCCAGGGTGGTAGCAAGGAGGGTTGACACAAGATGTCAGATTCTGGGTCTGTTTTGAAGGTAGAGCCCTAAGGACTTCCAGATTGGAAATGAGAGAAGAAAGGAGGGTTAAAGATGATTCCGAGAAAATGGAAGGATGGAGTTTCCTGCAATTGAGTCGGGGAAAATTGTGGATACAGATATTTTTAGGGGAAGTTCTAGAAGTCACTTTTGAACATGTTAAACTTGGGTTGCCTATTCAATATAAAAATGGAAATGTTGAGTGGGCAGTTGAATATATGAGTCCAGAGTTCGGGAGAGGGTTCTGGGGTCGATGTGGGAATTTGGGAGTCAGTAACATACTGGAGAACCAGGAGACTGGATGAGAGAAAGGACTGAGGGGAAGAGAGAGGAGTTCCAAGGACCGAGCCCTTGTGCTCTCCAACATCGACAACAGACAGAAGAGGAGGAACCAGTGGCTGAGACTGAGAAGGAACAGGCAGTGAGACAGGAGGAAACTGACAGAACGTCGTGTTCTGTGTGCCAGCTTCACAAAGCGTTGCCAGGAGGAAAGAATGTTGAATAAAGGTTATTGATAATCTTGACGAGAGCACTTTCAATGGAGCAATGAGAGGGAAGCCTCTTTGCAGTGAGCTGGAAGAGAACGGGAGAAAAGGACTTGGAGAACAGCAGTACAGAACACTTGTGCAAGGAATTTTGCCACAAAGGGGGACAGAGCGAGAGGATGCTGGCTGGAGGCAGAAGTAAGCTCCAGAGTTTTTAGGAGGGAGACTTGTCAGCTCATTTCCTTATTAAAGATAATGATCTCATTAGAGAAGGAGGAATTTATCATGTAAGAGTGAGAGAGATAATTTCTAAAGCAGTGTTCTCTGAGCAGGCAAAGGGTCAGCATTAGATAGTTTCTTTACCCACAACAACAAGCAGGAGGGCAGGGAGTATGGGTGCTGGTGCTGGTACACACACACACACACACACACACACACACACACACACACACACTATGTCTGGGGGTCCGTAGGAGTCCCTTTTCTGATTGTTTCCATTTTCTCAGGTAGGAAGCAAGATCATCAGCTGAGAATGAGGATGGGGAAAAGGTGCTTGGAAGTTCGAGGAGTAAAGAGAAGGTGTGAGGCAGTAGCCAGGGAGAGGGGAAGACTGGCTGGGCCAGGACAGTGTTGTGTGATTATTGGGCAGCAGTAAGGGCCCCACTTGAGATCTGTGGTCATGAATTTATTTATTTTTTTAAGATTTTATTTATTTATTTGACAGAGACAGCCAGTGAGAGAGGTTCCACAAGCAGAGGGAGTGGGAGAGGAAGAAGCAGGCTCCCAGCGGAGGAGCCTGATGTGGGGCTCGATCCCAGAATGCTGGGATCACACCCTGAGCTGAAGGCAGACGCTTAACGACTGCACCACCCAGGTGCCCCTGTGGTCATGAATTTAAAGTGAAACCCATCACCAGGTTCTTTTTCTCCAGCCAGTTCACCACCAGCTCCAGGCACAAAACAGGGAAAGAGTTAGATTTAACCAAAGTTGGGGTTTTTGCAAAGTTAGTATGACAAAGAAAAATAGGTGAGGGAATTATGGGTGTATGTAAGAGGGTAATTGCAAAGACTGACCATAGAATTTAACCTGGATGTTGAGGAAAGCGGGAGTACATGGAGGGCTAATGTCTATGAACAGGCTGAAGAATAGGATTGTTGGTCCTAGTGGGGAGCAAGAACCAAATAGGTATTTTAATTATACCACACCCTCTTCAAATTTAAAGCCCTAACATATAAATTTGAAAAGATTCGATTTGAAATAGTAGATCTTGAAAGGATTGGGGGAGCATTGCTAAGTTTTGAGTAGTATGCCATTCTGTCATGAGCAGGAAATACATCTGGAGAAGCCCATTTTAGCATTTATTTTATAAGGCAAATTGTGCTTCCTATTTAAAAGAATTGATTACTTATTTAGCATTTGAAAATAAATACCTTACACATACTATATAATATAATCCCTTACCTGTCTATGGGAGACTTTACCCTCTCAGAAGAAACCCTGCTTTAAGGATCATGGTTTGCGTCATTTCCGATAGCATAATTATATTAGCGGTTAGAGAGGGAATTTGTCAGAGTTTGAGGTAAAAACAAAAACGAAAGCAGAGTAAGGTTGCTCCTAGAATAGCTCTTTAATTGCATTTGTCACTATTGACGATCAAGACTCAAGATAGAGTGTGTTCTAGTTACACAGTGTTTGACAGTTGCTAAAAATGGCAATGTCAGAGAGACTTTGAGATCATCATTAATTCATTCATCCCCACTTTTCAACCGGCTCTTCCCTGAACACCAGAGAACGTTATGGCAACCCAAACCCAGCTTAGAAAGACTTCCTTCTTATGTGTTTGCCTTTACCTTCTTGGGTACTTTCTTCACCAAAAGAATCACTGGCTTGGAAGTATGGGACTGTGGAGTTGGCAGGAAAAATAGGGGTCACCTCATCTTACCTGTAACTGGATAAGTAAATACCTACTTCCTTTTTCCTGGCAGTGCATTTCCTACCTCTGGTTACCCACCACGCTTCTAGGAGACAGGTACAGACTTGCCAGGAGTGCCCTGCCTTTCTAGTTTCAGGCAGTTCAAACGGTTCTGAGCTCAGCTCTGTGACTGCTGCCCGTCGGCTTGGACTCTGCTCTTCGGAGCCTCAGAAAACTGTTCCAGTCTCGCTTGTGGCAGCAGGATGGTAGATGATTTAACTTCTACTGTGTTACTCTAGGCAGATATTTGAAAATGGTAACTCACCCAGCCCTTTCAAAATATAATTTGATTCAAATATGTAAGATACTTAGGGGCAAGACAACTTTTAGGAAATGACTGAATTCTGCCGCAATTTAGCCTTCTTGCTGCCACTGTGAAATTCTTAACCTGGTCTGCTTTTTATTTATTTTTTTAAGATTTTATTTATTTATTCGACAGAGATAGAGACAGCCAGCGAGAGAGGGAACACAAGCAGGGGGAGTGGGAGAGGAAGAAGCAGGCTCATAGCAGAGGAGCCTGATGTGGGGCTCGATCCCATAACGCTGGGATCATGCCCTGAGCCGAAGGCAGACGCTAAACCGCTGTGCCACCCAGGCACCCCTGGTCTGCTTTTTAATTAAAAAAAAAAAAGAAAGAAAGAAAGAGAAGAAAGAAAAGAAATGAGTAATGCTACTTGTAGGGACTTTCTGAACCATTTCAGAGGTCATAAGAAGTGTTTGGTCTCTGCACATGCACTTAAAACAACAGTGAAAAACATATTGTCTTCCAAATTTTGTTCACAAAACTGGCTTTGAGAGGAAAAGGTGTGAGGCCTGAACTGTTTTTAGAGCGCTCCATATTTCAGAGGCTTGACAATGACAAGTGTCCATGACAAGATTAGATGTCATACTGACAGAGACTTTTCTAGTCGTGCTAGCCTCATGGATTAAAGGAGGCCTGTCCCAAAACAGAGCGTAACCTCAGGCACGTCATCTGTTTAAAAAAGAAAACAAACAAACAAACAAAAAACAACCTTTGACAAATTGGAAATGTTATTTTCCGACATCTCTTTGCAAAGATAATCCTCAAATCCTTTGGTAAATAGGAAACAATTATTGCAGGTCCTTCAAAAATATGTACAGGTACGTGCCTACACGCATGTAAGGAGTGCACGGATATTTAGTCTCTCTGAAGACCGCGTTCCTGTGGGAATGTAGTTCTATGTGCATAAGTGTGCACAGCCAGTGTGGGAATGATTTTTAGTGTGACTGTTCTCATCTCACTGAGTTTCATTTGCTTTTCACCTCAGGTCTAACTGGCTTAAAAGCCCCGATGCCGACTCTGACCAGCTCTTCCGCATGGTGGCAGAGGTCTTCATCCTGTGGTGTAAATCTCACGTAAGGAACATGTGGACCCTGAACTTAGAGATGGTTGTGAAAGGTACAGACCTCCGAAAACATTCTTGTAATGTTGGCTTTTTTATTTCCCCCCACTCAGAACTTCAAGAGGGAAGAGCAGAATTTTGTGATTCAGAATGAAATTAATAATTTGGCATTTTTAACTGGCGACAGCAAAAGCAAGATGTCAAAAGTAAGTGCACTGAAATCAGTTCCAAAGACTCTTCGATCTTGACCGAAGTTACCTATCTTGGATGTATGAAGGGATTAGCTCCATGCTGCATTTAGGTCAAACCAAGAAAACCAGCAGTCTCTACTGTTGTTTCTTTGAGAATGAGCCAGAAGAAACTGCTCTCAAATAAGCATGGTCATCACATTTTCTGAGTAAATAGCTGCTTGTATGTCAAAAAGTTTAAGTTTCAAGTCTTGCCTAAGGCATTCGAGAGGTCTCCCAAACCAAAGCTGCTGTTAGTTGTTTTTAAATAGAACTGCTTCCGGTGTGATGAAGCTGCAAAAGCACACACGCCTGGAGCCACCTCTCGAGTAGCCGTGAGGAAATTCCCTTGCTCTGAAGACTTCGTTAGCACAGGTTCTTACAGTAAGCTTGTGTCTCTCCCGTCTGGAACATCCGGTCGCTGTTTGATTTCGGTTGTGCTGACCTCTTAATGCCTTCCGTTTATTTTCCGTGTGGGTTGCATTCAAGCCCAAACATTTGTCCATTCCCTGCAGGAAATGTTCAAAAGAGGACATATAGGGTATCTGTCTGAGAAAAAGAGTAACGGACAGGGAGGAGCGTAGCAGGAATACAGGAGGGGAACCTTTGCTATTCGGATTGTAAGGAATTCTCAGACACACTCCGTCAGGTGCACATACGTACATACAGGACTTGCGTAAGTGTGATGTTTTGTTGCCAGCTGTTACGGCTTACTCTTGACTCTGTTCCCTTGAGAAGTGTGCCTCGATGAGGGCTGACTGTATATGTCAAGTGTAAGTGGCACGTAATACCTGAGATGTGGCGTAATACCTCTCTTGCTGGTGCAGAGCTGCCTTTGAGGAACATGAAGGTGGAGTGGGCATGGGGACCCCTCAGAAGTGAAAATCAGTTCTGGAAAGATGGCAGTCAATGGTTTGTAGCAAAGCCTTTGGAGCATCTTTCCAGATAACCATTTGGGATGAAGACCTGTGTATGCGAAGCTGCATCAAGGGGCTAGTATAACAACCAAAACTGAGAGCGTCGGCACCCACAACTTCACCACGTGCGCCTAGCCCTGGTCAGCCGCCGCCGCTCGGAGCTTTCCACCCCTCCTGTCTCTTAGCTGTGTTGGCATTGTCACTTCTTCTCGCATCCAAAAATTGACTCTTAGAGTTTAGAATCTGCTATACACTGCTTAATACAGTTTGACATATAAAACTGGGCACATACAAAATAGATCAGAAGTATATATTCATATTCAAGAGGAGTCTTTGCTGCAAAGGAACCTTACTTAAGGTGATCCCTCTTGTGTTTTAGATAATTTTTTTTTTATTTCCCAAAATTCATTTTGCATTCAACTTCTGGCAAACACATCTGCTGCTCATGTGAGGTACACAAAGATAGGATCTTTCAGACGCCTGATCCTTGGACATTTATCTTAAATTGCCTCTGAAGGGTTTTCTTACAGCCATCATTGGCTCTCCTTGACTCCATCCACCTACAGAAAGTCAGTAAATCCCAGATAGATGTTATGCTACCTTCCCCGTAGTGTAGAGCCGCTGGCTCTGGACTGAACCAGCTAGCATCCATTGTTATTGTCAGCGGATGGCAGCAAAGCAATGGAAATGACTCTGATATAAGGATTTGGATCCCAGATGAGCAGAGATGGCAAAGACATCTCAATGCCCCAGTGATGAGTGGTTACTTAGGGCCCTAGGTTTACATGTGGAAAGAGATGAGGTGACAGAGGATGACATTTCGAAACTAACCTACTAACAGACTAACTGGAATTCTCGTCATCCACATTGCTGAATGAGGAAGAGGGTATGCAGTCTTGTCAGAGGACGGTCATATTCAGAACCTGCATCTTTCCTATTGGTAAGGTTCATCCACAGGGGCAAGCACTTTCATTTCATTCCCATCGACCTTGTACGCCAGTTTCTTCTGAGCTACATGGAAAGGGGTCAACATCACAGTATAGCGAGTGTGAGGACAGGCCCCAGGTATTAAATAACATTTACCGTGCTCCTCAGGGTAACACATATTCCTGTTGATCCTGTTGCCTCAGTTGAGACACAAAATGTAGTAGTAAGTAGGACTAGAGACTGAAAGGAAGCTAAGTCCCACCCTTGGCCCAGCCATTGACTACAGGAACGGCCTTGCATCAATTGTTTAACTCCTCCAGGCCCCATTTTACCAATCTGTAGAATGGACTTGAGCTTACTCCCTCCTCGCAGCTCTACCAGGATGCTATGTGTAAAAGTCAGTTTTAAACTGCATCTCTAGGATAGAGATTAATGCAGCACATTCTTTCAGATGGAGGCCCCTTTACCCTGCTTCCAGTAAACAGTAACTCGCAGCTATTTCTGGTATTCTTTGGAGGTAGCACTCCCTATAAGAGAATGCGGAGGAGGTATTCTTCCTCTCAGTGAATCCTCATCGCCTTTTCCTCCCTGAAATTAGATGCGCTCTCTACTCCTTACTCTGAATGGTCAGCTGTGCTTGCTTTTGTCTCTGCTCTGAACTGAATTCTGGTGTTGTACAAATGAAGTTGGCCTCAGAGCACATGGCAGTTGTTGCAGAGACCTGTGTACTGGAATGCTGCATGCCTACAAACGGCACACGCCATTGCAGATGGAAAGGAGGCAGAAACAAAATATACGGTGGGCCACACTATTTATACTTGATTAACTGAAGATCAGTGCAAAGATGTGTTATTTTTCTGGCAATGAAGGCAGGTTTGTTTTGGAGAGCTCATTGTATATTTTCTTTATATAACACCGGCTTACAAATATATGTTAAGCTAAATGTAACTAAGCTGAGCAAGTGTTTTTTGTTTTGTTTTTAAACTTGTTTTGTTTTCTGGAAAAATGGCAGCAGCTTCCTCGGAGGGGAATGGTAAGTTAGAACGTGTTTAGCCCAAGAAATGCCAGTCTCTTGACCAAGATGATGAGTAAAAACAGAGTTGTAAGGCAGGAAGTATTAGAGTGCCTTGTTGTTGAAAGCCTCTCCATCCCAAGAGTGTGATTTCAGCGTATTGAAAATGGATAGGAAGAGTTTAGAGGCTATCTTTGAGATTTTCCAGGGTATTCAGACTTAGATGTGGGAGTTTGCTTCTTACACCCGTCCCCCCTGTTGCTCACTCTCCACTCTCTCATCCCCTCCACCGTCCACCTTTTTCACTTTGTTTGTATTCCTCTTACACTTGTGCAGCTCCCATGCTCTTCCCTCTTCTCCTCCCTACCTTTCCCCCTCTCTATCTCTCTCCACATCTCTCTCTCCCTCTCAGCCCCCTCCCCTCCCCCTCTTACCCTTCCCTACCCTTCCCAACCCCATCCTTCCCTCCTTTGCTTTCTCTCTCTCTGCTGCTTTCTCATACTCAGACTGGCTTCTGGAAATTCACCTTTCCCCCTAATATGTAATGTTGGGTTGACTTGTCTTTACTTCACATGCCCTGTTAGTGGAGATAAGAACTTCACATGGTGCAGGCTTGCCTGTTTTTAGAAGCCTCTCCCTGTGCTGTCTCAGTGCGACACACCACCCACCATGTGTCCTCCTTAAATGTCTTTTCCCTTAAGAGTCTATGTGTTGTCCTCACATTCACACATAAAATCATCTGTTTGATCATAAACTACTGGTGATAATGTGTAGGGAAATGGAAGGATTTTGAAGGTCTAGGATTCGTAAATTTCTCTTTGGAAAATAAAAAAATTTCAGGAAAAGAAAAAAAAAAA
>NW_024426119.1:724575-797538 GCF_017311325.1 Ursus maritimus | reverse complement strand
AAAAAAAAAAACCACTTTCAGCATTACCAGCATTAGGGAAATGCATTGAGTGAATCGATCTTAGCAGTTTGTGAAGAAAAGAACGAAATAGAACCTCTAGTGTGAAAGAGACTGTGACCAAAGATCTATTTGAAGGTCACCGCACAGGAAGAGAGATGCTCCATCCTTTGGGCTGTGGGGCAATCCTGAATTACCCCGGATATTCCTAGAGCACTTCTTTTTAGCAAACCTCTTTTTTGTGGAAGCACGCACATTGCCCCTTTGCTCAGTTCTTCCTTCTCTTCTCGCAACCACGGATCTCCTGGAGGTGATAATGTGGTGCATAGAAGAAAGAAAGAAAATTGGTGTCTTTGGTTACATGACAGATTGTCTACAGCCCACCCAGGTGAAAGGACGAAGTGGGGAGGGGAAAGGCTGTAGATCTAAAGGGTTCGTGTGTCCAGGAGGATAGTCTTTAGATGACCTTGCCTTGGGGGTGTATTGCTTGGTCTGGGTGTGAGTCCTTTTGACCAAATTAACTTCCATCCTAACCTCCCACTCACTCTTCCTGCCATGCCCAACTGGCTTCCAGAACTGTTGAGTTTCTGTTGTGTTGGCTGAGAAATGGGGGCTAAGAAGCTATGACTAACATGTGCTGCCTTATGCCTTGGACCCCTGCTTTTACTGACTGACTCTTCTCCTTGTTTCTTTTCTTTTGTCTTCCCACACAGGCCATGCAAGTAAAGGTACAGGTCAAATGCATGACGTGTCTTTTCTGTCCTAGTATTAGAGGTACCAGGCTCTGGCCACCCTCTGCACTCTGATCACCATGGGGGTGGTACAGAATGGATCTTCCCACCTGGAGGTTCCCCCAGGCCTGCTCCAGGGAAGACACCTGCCCGTCAAAGAGTGAATGTAGGCCTACCCACCCTTGGAATGGGGAAGCCGGGGAAGCCAGCCAAGCCTCACCCTAACCGAGGTCTCCTTGCTATCTCTGCTCCCTTCCCCAGCTGCCCACTCTGCAGCCAGCATACTGACAGAGATAGGGGCGCCGACAGAGCATGAGAGCCCAGGAGGGTCACTCCTCAGTTGTGCCATGCAGGCTCGGACTCCTATGTGCCGTCAGCGGCCTGAGTCCTTTCAAACTATACATCTCTGCCTCTTGTGCAAAGCTCCCACGATTCAAAGAGTTTTCCAAGGATTAACCTTCAGGATTTGAAATCAGATAACCATGTGTTTTTGCACAAAATATGCATATGGTGGAATAAACCCTGGGTTTATTTCCAGTGACCCATACAGATTCTAACATGGAAATATTTCTCTCTGTTCATTAATGTGCATCTGCTGCCATTATCACAAGCTCCCTGCCCTAAGCTATGTGGTAGAGGAAAGGATATGGGCAGGAACCAGGCACATGCAGCTCTTGGTTAAAAGGGACATGAAGCCATGTCCAGGTAGGCTTGGGTCTGGGTGTTGATTCAGGTGTTTACCTGCTGCGTGACCTTGGAAAAATCACTTGCCTTACCTGAGTGTCATCTCCTCGCTTACATAACTGCCTTGTTTGTATATCAGCGTTATTGGGAGGATCAGAAATGTTTTATCTAAGTAGGAGGCACATTGGAGTCACATTATATATGCGGCATTTGTAATAAGAACAACCTGAGATTGGCCCAAGAAAACAGGATGAGCAAGAAATTATTTGAATTGTGTATCAAATCCAGAGTTCTATTTTGCGTATGTACTTGACCGTGTACGGCACGCTACTATTCACCTTCTACATTTATATATGTAGGATGCCTCCTAGTTTATGTACACAAAATCGCGTTCTGTCCTTCATGGATGGTGATTTTCAGGGGTCATGGAGACCGTGAGTGAGTTCTGCCGTACGCACAGCCTAGAATTCTGTGCCTCGTGGGAGAGCGTGTGAAGAACCTAGCAAGCACTCAGTAGAGGAGAGAGCTCTTCACGGTGTTTGTGAGAACAGCTTCGCTTTCTGCTCTGTTCTGGAACACAAGCCGCCTTCTGTTAGCTTCACCTCTCACGCCCGCGCCTGTTTCTCCCCGCCCCTCACCCCGCTGTCCTGGACCTGACCTGCTGGTTTGGAGCGCAGGCACAACGTGCCCTGCAAGGGGTAGAATTGTCTGGCGGCCTCTGGCCAGCCTGGGCCGTGCGGGCCAGGAGCTTCGCTGTGGTTGCTGTGGTGTAACCTCCAGAAGGTACAGTGGCCGCAAGCTGGGTGAAAGAAATCACAACCATTTTAAGAGTGTCCGTTCATTATTAAGAACCTTTCACACTTTAAAAGTAAAGTAACTTAAAGTGATCAGTCTCAAGGCAGTGTTAATTCTTAGCCTCCTCTTCTCTCGGAAAACCAGTGCCTTGTAAGAGGAAGGCTGCTCCAGCTCAGGGACCCAGGTCTCCCCTGTCCATGCCGGGAGAGGGGTCTGCCCCTGCTCCCGGGGCCTGGGGCCTGTATCCGCGTCAACCGCAGACGTTGCAGGGACGACTCCTAGGGCACAGCTGCAGGGCCCCCACGTCTCCTCCCCTCGGTCCCCGACTCCCTCCTGCGCTCTGGCCCGAGCGCGGCGTGCGCTCTCAGAGGCAGAGCTCCCGAAAGTTCAGAGCAGGTTCCGTGTGCCGGGCACCCTGAAGGCGCTCAGCGGGGAGGCTGGGCGCAGGCCGGGAACTCGGAAACCCACTGCTCCGCGCCGGACCTGGCGGGGTGGTCCCTGCCCCCGAGGGCAAGCGCTGTGAAGAAGGGCGGACTCTCGCAGACCTGGGGAGTTCTGTTTTTCCCAGGGTTTCTCTGAGCTTTCCCCAGCCAGAGCCCAAAGCAGCCCCCCTTTCCCCGGGAGCTCGCGGTGCCCCAAAACACCGGCGTCAGCCCGGACCACAGGGCAGCTCCCTGGGAGACGCCCTTCCACCTGTTCACGGACCCCCGCATCGGAAGTCGCCGTTCTTCTCTGGGGCCATTTTGTCAGTTACCGAATCATTTCTTTGGGGAAACGCCCGTGTATTTGTTCATGTGGCCCCGAGACGAGGGACCGCGACCGTAGGCGTCGGGGTGTGTGTCTGCGTACGTGGTTCTGTGAGCATGCGCCCAGGGAGCGGGCCCAGGGGCGGGGCGGGTCCTCGACGGCCACCGATGTCCTCCCCACACCCGGTCCACTGGGCCCTCAAACGTGGCAAGGCCCCTGCACGGACAGGGCCACGGGGAGGCAGGCCGCCCCCGAGGCGAGGCCATTCCTTTCCAGACACTGAGCCCCTGTCTGTCTCGACCCCACCCCTAGTCCGGAGGGCAGGACCAGGAGCGCAGGAAGACAAAGCGGAGGGGAGACCTGTATTCCGTGCAGACCTCTCTCATCGTGGCCGCGCTCAAGAAGATGCTGCCCATCGGTTTGAATATGTGCACGCCGGGCGATCAGGAGCTCATCTCCCTGGCCAAGGCCCGATACGGCTTCGTAAGTCCCGCGTGTGCTCGCTGAGCACGTCGCGCAGGTGCTGGCGGCCGCTCAGCGTCCGAAGGGTCGTCCTCTTTCCGTGCAGGGGGGGTGCGGGTGCAGATGAACAGAAACCAAGGTGCGCCGGCAACACCGACCCATCTCTAAAGCCGGGTTGAGAGCACGTGCCCTTTGAACGCGTCTGTCATTTTTCTTCTTTTGTTCTTAAAATAAAGATGCCAGCAAACTACTTTACATTTCCATAGTGACCTCTGAGAATAAAATGTAACCTCTTTCCACAGAGGGACACAGACGAAGAGGTGAAGGAACACCTGCGGAACAACCTGCACCTGCAGGAGAAGGTGACGTGGCAGGGGGGCAGCTCACGCAGGCTTCCCTGCGGCTGTAAGGTGCCGTCCTCCCATTTGGTTGACTAAAGCTCTCTTTAGCGAGTTCTAAAACAGTCTCCGAGGGCTGGTGTTTGATTGGTAGGACTAGCTCTCTGCCTTTAATTTTCACTTTTGTTTGGGGGTGTCGGGAAGCGTTTTTGCCCTTAATTTTTGTTCTTTCCTTTGCTGTTACAAAGAGGGTGCAAAGAGGCATTTAATGGAGCTTGCCTTCCCACCTACGGTGTGTGGAGATCCCGCCATAGCGGGGGGGGTTAGATTAGGGCTCAGATTTACTGACCGTGATCCTTGTTAAACAGTGTAACGGACACCTGGGGCAGTTTTAGCACACCCTGATCTAGAGATTTGGAAACAAAGTAGCTCTATCGGAGTTGGTATAAACCAAAAAACAAAACAAAACCAAAAAAACTTTTATTTTAAAGGCTATTTGAGATTTTTTTTTTTCCAGGCCTGTGAATCTGAACGACTGTTTCCTCAGATACATTATGCTACGATGGAGGATTAAGCTGACACAAACAGCCACTTCTTTCCATCCCAAACATATGGGGGTAGTGGGGAAAATATACTACCAAAAAAGGCAGTAAAAAGAAATCCCAAGTGCCAGAATAAGGGAGACACTGTAAGGCACAGGAATGAGGAGACGTTGATGCAGTTGGGAAAACTCATTGAGCTTTCTAAACCACATATGTATCTTAGAGGCTGGGGTCTTTAAGAACCTTAAAGGAAGAAGAGTGTGGGACCTAATTACCCATGCTGTGCACAGATGCAGAGCCAGAAACTTACATAAAATTAGCCTTAAACCAGTAAAACCTCTAAATCTCCTGCAGAGACAACCGTAAAACCACTCGGAGACTCTCCACCTCTTAGGATATGGTCTGACATGCCAATAAATAAAACTCCTCCTGAAGCCAAAGTCAAGCTTAAGAAATAAAAAAGGGGGGAATGAAAGAAAATCCACCACCATTAGAGCGTCAGAAAATGCAACAAAGGGAAGAACTCAAGCCTAAGGAACTGAAGAAAGCAATTTAAAAATAAGTGTGGTTGAAGTACTTAGAGTTTAACATAGCAGTGACATCCATAAGGAAAGACTTGGACATTATTATTTTTATTTTTGATTTTTTTAGGATTTTAGTTTTTTAAGTAATCTCTATACCCAACTTGGGGCTCAAACTCACAACCCCAAGATCAAGATTTGCGTGCTCCACCAACTGAGCCAGCCAGGTGCCCCTGGACGTTATTTTTTTTTTTTTTAAGGAGAATGGATATGGGATTGAAAAAAAGCCATATAGTGATTACAAAAATTAAAAGTATTCATTAAACTTAAAAATCCAATTTATAAGTTAAAAAAAACAGGCTAGGCACAGCTGAAAAGAGAATTTATGAATTGGAAGATTGCTTTCAGGAAATTAGAATGTAGTACAGAGAGAAAGGGATGGAAATATGACACGAGTTAAGAGATACAGGCTAGAATGAGCAGTTCCTATATAGATCTACAATGTTTCAATGAAGATAATAGAGAAAACGAGAAAGAAGCAATAATACAAGAGTCTCAATTCCTCTGGAACCATGTGAGGAGTAAAGGCTTTTTCAATACAAGAGGGACAGGAGATTGCTCACCTGGTGCGTGCTTTAATTTTCAGTCTGACGACCCAGCAGTAAAGTGGCAACTGAACCTCTACAAAGATGTTTTAAAGAGCGAAGAACCTTTCAATCCAGAAAAGACCGTAGAGCGTGTCCAGAGAATTTCAGCAGCTGTCTTCCACCTGGAGCAGGTAAGGAGCATCTACCCTGCAGAGTGAGGAAGCAAGACCACCCCGGAGAATGTAAAGCTCCTCTCCACACTCAGCTCTTAGTTAGGAGTGTTCTGGTAAGACCCAAAGCAAGGAACAAGGATCACCCAGCCCACCCCCAAATGTCACCTTGGTGCCTCATGGTAGCAGACTCCTCAATTCTTTCCCTTCTGAGCTTTTTTTTTTTCTTTTTCACCAATTTTTGCCATTAGATCACATGACCCATTCAAATCCCTCACCCAGTTGTGAGGGTGCCCATAGGTAATAAACGTCCAAAAGCAGTTGGGAGAAGGAAGAAAACCTCAGACTGCCACTAACCCAATCATTTGCTGCTGGGTACCTTTTGCTGACTATAGCTGAGAAATCAAAATTCATCCAGGATTGAGAAGTTTGGGCGACAGACAACTACCTCCTGCCACTCAGTTAGCCTAGTGCGCACCTACCCATGTGATTTCTTCTCAGGTGGAACAGCCTTTGAGGTCCAAGAAGGCAGTCTGGCACAAACTGTTGTCAAAGCAGCGGAAACGGGCGGTGGTGGCCTGTTTCAGGATGGCCCCTCTCTACAACCTGCCCAGGCAAGTATTCTGTCCTTTTCTTCTGGCATGGGAGCCAGCGATGGGAATTAAGCTATCCTCCCACAGCTGTGCTGCCTTCTGGCACGGACACTCATGATCCAAGGGGTAGAAATTGGAGTCCTCCATCCATGGCGCCATTATAGTCTGTGTACAGTATAACGTCCTAAGGGAATCCAGGTAAGCAGAAAGCTGAGGACAGATGTGATTCCCTAGGGCCCCATGCCTGCCTTAGCTCACCATTTTACACCTTAAAGTCAGCCCGGTGAGCATATGGAAGCTCCTGGTTTTCCTGAGGTTCTTTGTGAGGAAGTAAAGGAACCCTGGAAAAATAACTTTTTCTAAAGTGCTTTACCCCAGATTCCATCAACAGATCAAATGAATTTCTATGCGGAGGTACTTGGATGGCCCCCAGATTAGTGTTTCCTCAGCAGGTACAGAAATGTAACTGGAGAATCCTTGAGCACAGTGTATTTACCTTCAAGATAAAGAAAGGACACTGGCTAAAGATGTCCCAAGAGGCCATGTTGCCTGTTGCCTTATCTGTGTGGTTAGTCTCTATGCTGCAGTCAGAAATATGCAAAGGCTCTTCTGCAATGTGGTGTATTAACATAGAGCAGAGTATCCGTGCAGACTGGGCAAATGTTGACCACTGAGACCTGACTCATTGTCATTGGTGATGTGGCAACACTCCCATCCTCAGACTGATTGCAGAGTCCACAAGGTCGGGCCTGTGATCAGTAAGCAGAGCTGCACATTGACTATCAGCCTCTGCTCCATCAACTTGCAGATCAGTAAGAACCGTCCTCCCCTGGTCAGGAAAAATAAACTGACGCAGAAAAGTATTTTCGGAATCCCATGTAAATAAAAGTTTCCTTGGAATACGAGATAAAAGTCTATTCCTATGCTTGACACTTGCTTTCATCAGACTGCACTTCCTGGCCATTGTCCAGAGTGCCCTGTCACCCGCCCTGAGCCAACTGGACAACTGAGCTTTCCCATTAGGGCCTTGGAAGATAGTGAAGAATCATGACCTCTGAGACACACACCTGCTCCTATAAGTCTTTTGAGAGAATAGACTAGTGTCTTTGGAAGAGGATGAGATGCCACAAAATCAGGTAGAATTCATGAATAAAAAGCAGAAAAATTCAGGCCAACAGTCATGGCTATGAAGGCCACAGGTGTCCCGGCAACAAAGTGAAATTGATAGCCCAGTAGAGAAAGCAAAAATCCACGGGATTTTTGTCTGTTTCCTAGAAGTGGGGAAACATCAAAAAGCATTCACTTTCCTCTCTGGCAGAGGTTCAGGCCTAATGTGCTAATTGGACCTCCAGGAGGGCTCAGTTCTAAGCATGGCTCCAGGTCCAGCAAGGCCAAAATTACATCTCACAAAACAAGCATTATTTTATTATTATTTTCTAAATCCACTGGAAACGTTATGTATCGGTTGCTCCTTCAGCAATTCTGCCCCTGTATAGGCAACAGTAAGTCGAGGGATTCACCATGTCTTGAATGAAATACAGCCAGCCCCACCCCTGGCCATGCCTGGATTTCTCCCTAGCGTGGAGGAGCATACGTAGATTTTATAACAATAATAATAAAAACTAAGAAGCTGGTGGTAAAGATCACTCCCTTCTCCATCTTGTCATGGTCTAAACTGCATGGAGTTCTCCATATTAAAGGGCTAAAGGGATTTATTTTATTATGTGCAAACTGTTTCTCTGATGTTAGTTTTTAAAAGACAACCTGTGTGCTTTTCTCCAGACACAAAATTAACAATTTCTTCCTGAGCACCTTTCAACGGGTTTGGCTGGAAAAGGTTAATGAAAAAACTCAGTATGACAGGCTTATACCCATTTTAATGGTAATGTAACCTGTGGAGAGACCTGCTCATTTTCTGCACACTCCTCCTTTCTTGACCATGTTTTAACATTACCATAAAAACCCAAATTTGTACAATTTTTTAAAAGAACTCTGATTGGTCAGAGCTTGAAGAAAGATGCCAAGGGTTGTGTTCTTCTGGAAACCATGGCCAGGTCTGGATGACTCTGGTGTGGACCTGCATCTTAGTTTTCTCTCCTTCCTTCCTCACCACTATCCTTACATTTGGTAATCAGCTAACTGCTGTTCGGTGCTATATTCCCAGGAGCTAGTCCTGGCTTATAGAGAGTGAGTGGCTCCTGAAAGTTATTCAGTGTTCCCAGGTCCTAGGGCTACCGCCGGAATCCATGGGGCACACAGAAGTTATGCTGTCAGCACAGCACACCTGAGTCTTGCCTTCCTAAGTAAATGCTGGAGTACCTTGGAGGTGTAGTTCCTTGGAGACCCTATTAAAGTCCCATGCTTTCCTGCTTTCAGTTGATCTGGGACTAAACCACTCACCATCAGCACAACTTAGATGGGATTACCTGGGCAGGTTATCCGCCGAAAGCGATAACCACATTGCCATATTAAGCAAATCCTTCAGGACCATTTCTTGGTCCAATGAATTCCTTCTCATTAGAGGAGAGATGTGATAAAGACCCCTTGTGACCAGAGAAGGATTACAGTTACCACCTGGTCTCCCACTAACCATGTTAGTTCCTTCAGAAGGTGTTCTAGACATTCGCAAACTGGCATGTTAGAGGGTTCTGGTTTCTTCAGAACAAATGCTGCTGGTGGACCGCTGGCTACCCTGACCAATCAGACGACGAGAATTGTACAAAAGTCTGTCCTGCTTACTAACCGTTAACCACCCAGACTAAAACAAGGTGTCCCACGGATCCCTCTTGACCTCACTCTCAACCCTTCTGCTCAGGCACCGCTCCATTAACCTCTTCCTCCATGGCTATCAGAGATTTTGGATAGAAACAGAGGAGTATTCCTTTGAAGAGAAACTAGTGCAGGACTTGGCTGTAAGTACTGACTCAGCTGGAAGTAGATATGGGTGTGAATGAATCTGACTTTTGTATTCGTGTGTGTGTTCTAACAGTTAAACATTCACAAAGAATCGGGCGTATCAGTTTGGGGAGAACTAACTATAAATTATCAGAGGAGGCCCTGCTAATGGCCATAAGAGCCAGAGGATGAATTTCACTTGGAGGTGCTAGTACTGTTATCATCCTCATCATCATTATTAACAACTAATGTTTCTTGGGACACGCAGCCATGCGATGGAAAGTTCATGTTAAGTTTTGAGCACCATCAGCTGCAAGAGGCCACCCCGCCCTACCAGGCTCTGCATTTCTGGTCAGCAGCTCTGCTTTAGGGAAGGCACATATGAATCCCCTTCCTGCATCTTACGTTTCTGTATCCAGCCCTTCAGAAAATTTGTCATGCCCTGTTTCTAACAGACTTCATGCTCTAAAACGCCTTAAAACAACATACAAGGGGGAAAACCTTACTGCAGAAGCACCGCAGAGACTCATCATGGTACAGACAGAAAATAAACCCTTCTCTCCTTTGGCCAACCCTTGGTTCTTTTTTTTTTTTTAATCCTTTTTATTTCTCCCATTTATTTTTTCTCTTATCCCTTACTCTCTGTTAATCTTGTTCTGTGTGTCTCATACTCAGTCTTTCTCCTGTTTCTTTCTCTTTTCCTATCTCCCTCTGTTTCTTTTCCTTCTCCCCTCTTTTTTGCTTTTAATTCTTTCTCTCTCATTTTTCTCCCATTTGTCTTCTTGCCCTTTGTTCTTTTCCTATAGTACCATCAGTGAGAATGACAGTTCCTTGGTTTTCCCAGTTCCTTGATTAGTGTGAAGTTGACAACAAGCATCACTTCAGCCCTCCACTTCTGAGCCAATCACTGAGCCTGTGTAGTTCTCACCAATTTACTGAATATGGTACACCCTGCAGGCTCTGCCACTGCTCGAAACTCACTTTTACCTCCTACATCAGACGCTATTTCCTTTTCTGTAAAAGGAGATTGAGGAAAGATTTAATGAAAGGAGAAGCTGCAAGGATTGCAGCTCAGGATGGCATCTCTCAGGAACAATAAGATTTTTAGAATCAGCAGTGAAGTTAGGAAAGAAATGGTTAGCTGGGTTGAGTCTAGGATAGTATCAGACCCCAGATGGCCCCGGTGCCTTATAACTTTTGCCCCATCCGTGTTTCCAGCCCAGCTCTCCAAGAGAAATTTCAGGTATTGGCTGAGAGACCCAGCCTCTCAGGGGACTCTCCAGAGCTTCCCTCCTGAACTTGGGTGCCCAGGGCTTGCATGAGAGTTCTCCTGGGGGGGGTGGGGAGTGGTCTGCAGCTCCTACCCTATGGTCAGGCTTTTGCTTTTCCTTTCATCTCGTTTGTACCTAAAATTGCAATGTTTCTTTGATTGGCTGAAAAATATATATATTTGTGTCCCCAACCTTGCATCCTTAGGGCTTCTTGTCCTGAAATAAACATATGACAGAGTGGTGTCTCTTTGTGCTTTTATCGGATGCACTCTGTGCTTTGCGCTTTACCTTCTCTTTGTTCGCATGCATTTGTGGGGCATGTGCTGAAATCCATGCCTAAAACCTGTCTGCATTGGTTTGTGCAGAAATCCCCCAAGGTGGAAGAGGAGGAGGAGGAGGAGACAGAAAAGCAGCCAGATCCACTTCATCAGATCATTCTCCATTTTAGCCGCAATGCTCTCACGGAGAGGAGGTCAGCACCACCAGAGCTCCCTGCTTCTCCCAGCCACGGTTCTGCCAGCCCCACACCTTCGTCTCACGGATGGCAGTGCCTGGAAAGGGGATCCCAGATTTGAGCACCCCTCCTTGCTGCCCTGTTTTTTGGCCATCAAGAAACATCTAGGCAAACTATATAAGCCACAGCCCTCTTGTCGTCTCAGCCAGACATGGAGGCTAAAAATTAGCCTGAAACTATAGCCTTCATTCCTGAATTCCATCAGCCAATGCTGATTCAGATTTTCAGAGGGGTTTCTAAGAATCTGGGTAGGGGAAGGAGTTTTCTAATTAATTCTCTGGTACCTAGAACTTGAGATCTCTGTGGCTCTTAGTCTTTTCTGCTGGGTCCAAAAAGTAGCCTGCTAAATATCTCCTCCATTCTTTCCAGCAAATTGGAAGATGACCCCTTGTACACGTCCTATTCCAGCATGATGGCCAAGGTACACCTGCGTTTCTGCCCATCGTCTCAGTCTTTCTGTCTTCCCTTTTACCTCTGCGGACACACAGAAACTGTCATTTTGAACAGCAGGGTTTAGGACTCAGTCATGACCTGGGCTCCAGGCACCTCACAATTCATGTACCACAGGGGTGACATTAGCAAGCCATGCCACCGCCCTCGTAAGGGGGGCTTGAAGCTTAGAAACAGTGGGTGCCAGTGGCTCGGTCACATGGTAGTTCCAGGCCAGCTATGTGGAGTTTAGGCATACCTCCTTATGTTTCCAGTCAACATTGAGAGCACATCCAAAAGTTGAAAGTATCTGCAGGTGAAGGAAGTCAGCACATTTGGAAATAGGCTTTAGAAACTGGAACGGGATCCTAGTCCTCTGGCAAAGGTAGAGTGACATTATTCCTACGTCACAGAGAGGGACAGCAGCCTCCAGAAGGCTGGTGGTAAGGAAGAAGCCTTCTTCCTTACCTTCTCTTCAAACAGGAAACCTTGACATCAGGCAGAAAGAGGGATTTGTGGGGTTACGGGAGCACCTGCTCCTTTACTCGCTGCACCACAGAGTCACAACGGGAAGGGGCACCTTAGGATTCACATCCTACGTATCTCCAGTCTTCTTGCCAAGCCCATGGTTCTCATGTAGAAAGGGACAGCCCCTGCCCTTGTGGTTGCATGTGCACCAGAACTTTACCAGGTAGAAGAGTTCAGGTCTGTTGTTAAACCCTATAGGTCCCGGTTGACCGTGTGAGCTTGGTGTTCCCACTTCTCGTTTCTGGACCCCTTGGTAACTGCAATGAAGACATTTTGAGTGGACTGTTGCCCTGCAGTGGTCGAAATGTTCTTGATTTTACCAAGTGCTGAGGTCCTGAGGTGCCTGTGAACTACATCCTGTCCCCCGCCCTTGCTCGGTAGAACAGTCTCATTTCTTAGACTCACCTTTCTTTTGTCTCCTCCCTTCCCTCCTCCATGGAATCCAGAGTTGTCAGAGTGGGGAGGACGAAGAAGAGGAGGAAGACAAGGAAAAAACATTTGAAGTAAGTTTTTACCAAGATTGAAGACAGGGCCATCCACCAAAGCCAAAGCCAGCTGGCAGGCTTGAGAGGCGGGTGCTGACATGAACCACGTGCCTCACCCACTGCAGGTATCTGGCGGCAGATACACAAGTCTGAGCACACAAAGCATGCACGTTAGCCGTGGTTCTCTCGTCGGTCTTCCAGCCTAATGAAAGGTAGCAGGCAGGCAGTCCAACGGCAACCCCCGCCCCTGCCCCGTCACGGGTTGGTTCTTCTGGGAAATTACTCACTGCTCCCCAAATATGGTAGTAACAGGTGCCAGAGAATGACAAATTCAAACCTCCAAAATTGAAAACTCAAAGCAATGGAGACTCTGGGATGGTTTTTGCATCACTATTTTATAAATGTCATTAATAGCAATTTTGATTTTGAGGCAGTGCGGGGCATGGAATCTCCCAAGATAAAACCATATTAATTTACTGGTATTCTCTCTATAGACAAAGTATGTAACCGTAAAAGTAAATTAATACAATTATGGTTCTGGAAGGCCTTGGCATTCTAGTATTCCATGTCTGGTAGGGTCTCTGTTAACAGTGATCTGAGCATTTTAGATAAATGGGTGTTTTCTGCATTCAGACAGGCTTCAGCTGACCCGTATGATGGAACATTGAAAACACATTTTAGCCTGGGGTCACGTCCTAGAATGAGAGTATTACAGGGGAATGGGCTATGTTTCCTACCAGTGCAAAAGGTAGAAAAGTCATCATCAAACTATGAGTGAATTGTGGGTGGACAGTTTTGGAAAGCTGCCGTAGTGTCTGGAAATCAACGTCAGAAGTCTTCTTTATCCAGAATTGTGTGTGCTGCCTTCCTTAGGCAAGTAAAGATTCTCTTGGCTTACCTTAGCATGGCAGACGGCCTGAGGATAAACAAATCTTTCCCTGCCTTATTTTTCTTTCCAGGAGAAAGAAATGGAAAAGCAGAAAACCCTCTACCAACAAGCGCGGCTGCATGAGCGTGGAGCCGCAGAGATGGTCCTTCAGATGATAAGCGCCAGCAAAGGTGATTCCGTGATTTTGTGGATAGGCCCCTGTCGCTCCCACAGAGACAGCATGCTGTGACGTGAGGTCGTTATTAAAGAGCCCTGATAAAGCCCCGTCGATGTAATTAACCCTGTTTCCTTGGTGATTCAATGGAATCTTCACCGTGGCAGGTGAGATGAGCCCCATGGTGGTTGAGACTCTGAAGCTGGGGATCGCCATTCTGAATGGGGGCAACGCTGGTGTACAACAGGTACGGGGGACTCCCAGTGGGTCGTGCAGACTTCTCAGGGTATGCCCATTGGACGGCTGTCACGCTCCGGGGAAGAGGTGTTGGCTCCACTGCAGAGGGCCCACCCACAATCACCCTTGCTGGTGTTTGTCCTTAGTGGCCAATTATATCAGCGTAGCTGGGAACACAGATAAAACCAGAGCTGGGAGTTTATAGACAAATGTGTACTTGACAAAGACAGTTTACCCGGGGTTCAAGGCAAAAAACGTTTAGTTTTTTCATCATTAGATGATTTTTTGCACAGGGAGGGTCTAAGGGAAGTTTTCTAAGCCTAGGTTTGTATTTTAATCATTTTACCTGTTAGTGTCTTACCATGAATAAGGAGCCCAGTCAGTTAAATGGAGTTCATAACCCCAAACACCTGTTGTCTGTTCATTTGTTTGTTTATTCACTCAGTCGCGGTGTTGTGATTGCTGACTATGCACCAAGGTCAGGCTCTGTTCTGGGATGGAGGGTGTAGCAGTGGGTAATGCAGCTAAATACCCCTGCCACCGTGCATTCAGTGAGACAACACGCAGAAGCATAGTGTGGATTCCTGGCACATGGAATCCATTCAACAGTCTGAATTGAAACTGGAGACAGGAATATTCTGCTGTCTCGGGGGGCACTCCAGGCTCTGGCTGAAAGCATCTGTGTGCACAGAAAAGTGACATTTCAAAGACTTTTGGCATTTGGGAGGGTTATATCACAGTGCCCGTGAGAATCTCCAAATTTATAACTACCACTATTACATGTAATTTGTCCCAGCCTTTAACTCATCCCAAACAAATTTGTCACAAAAGAATTACCATTTTCTAAAACACCCTTCACTTTCTGTTCTCTTCCATCACCACCCCATCAGCTGATTTTTCTTGCAGGACCTTTTATTTTTTTTTTTAAACATTTTTATGATGTCAGACAAAGTTCCTGCCTTCCCAGTAATGGAGAACAGAGAAAACAAAGTCTGATTGTGAAAGATACTGTGCTCTCAACTAGGCTTGTTACTGGCTGAGCTCCCTTGCTTCAGTGCCCCAAACTCAACTCATGACTTTCTCAGATTATACTTCAGCAACATTGTGCTAGATCACAGTCCTGATGTTTATTCCCACATGGGAGAGGCTTCAAACAGTAAATCTATGAACATCAAAGATCTACCATACTGCCCTTAGCCGAAATACCAGTGGACCTTTAGAAAATAAAATATCCAGAAAATACGTAAATAAAATGTCCACCCGAAGAGACTCTGGTTCCATAGGAAGAGGGCAGGTGGGGCTCAGGCCCATGGAAGGGTTAAATCCACAGGTGGTCCTAATGCCGACCCAACTTTACAAACCACCACCCTGGATGTGGCTCCATGTGACTGAGACTTGACGTTTCTCTATTACAATTGGGAGGGTCACTACTTGTGGCATAATTTACATCGCTCTTCCTTTTAAAAATGTGTCTCCCTTGTAGAAAATGCTAGATTACCTGAAGGAAAAAAAGGATGCTGGATTCTTTCAAAGCCTTTCTGGTCTTATGCAGTCTTGCAGGTAAATATGGGAAAACCACCAATAGCAATTTTTTTCTATTCAGAGGAAAGAGAAATGGGGTGGAGGGGGGGGACTACAGAATAAACTAGCTTATCATGGAACTGTTGAGGAAGGACTTACCTGCTTTAAAAAGCTAAGAGGATGGGTATCGTTCCTCCAGCCTTCAGGATTACATTCAAATAGCCTACAGAAGGGGAAATGTAATCTCCATTAGACAGACGGACACAGATACACACATGCACACACCTGGTTTGGTTTTTTAATCACCTTTACCTCCTTGTTTTGGAATGTTGTTTTCCTCAGAGCTAAGTATTTCTCCTAACATATATGCTCTTAAAAGTCAAACCAAAAAAGAATGGGAAAGAGGAGGAATGCCTCAGTATGACTCAAGGCTGTGTTTGCGTTAGACCTATTAGGGACTCTGTTCATCTTCATCCTTAACATTCCTTTGAGCCTGAGTAAGTATTTGGTGGGTACATATTTTGACACCTGCATTTCAACAGAGGTACATCCTAACATGGGAACATTTTGCCGTAGCCTAAAAAACAAAGCATTCAACTTTCCACTTTTTTACCATGTGTATAAGCCTCCCCTCATGTCTGACCCCCTGACAAATGAACAGTATGTAGCCAGAAGTCATAGGTTACCATGCTTACTCCTTTCGGAAACAAGCCAGCAATCTTTCTAAGTGTCGGCTTATTCTCGAAGATTCATATGTGTTTTGAATAATCTGTAACTTGTTCTGAAAGAAATCAAAGTTATAATTATCTAGCTCATTTACCTCCAATTAATATTCTTAAAAATAGAGCATTAGATTTTCCACTTAAAAATTTGCAGGATGGACATACTTTCCTTTGGTGGACTTCATAATTTTGTTAAGCTTATTTGATGGAGTAAATATCGTATGTACCCTGGGGTGATAGGGAACATATTTGAGCTGCAGTACAATCCCTTTGTCTGAGCTCCATTTTTTGCCCACCAACAGCCAACTCGTTTATTACCTCTCTCAGGAAAAGAAAATGTAATATTGCCAGGCCTGACTCACTGAAGGTAAAATAGTACATGTGGACTCAGAATGGCAAAACTCAAGGCAGTTCAGTTCCATATTGCCCATGAAATTTTCAATTAAATTTCTAAGTGTTCTCTTAGTAGTCTGTAATACTTCATATTATTAACCTCATTTGTAGTGATGGCTTAGAGAGACAGGTGACATACCTTTAGAGGCCAAGTGAGTACTAACAGAAGTTTTAAGATATTTTCATGATTTTTGTTGATTATAAAAATAATACATATTGGTAAAATATTGAAGCATTAAGGAAATTGAAACATTTGAAATGGGTGTTTTGGAATGGAGTAAGGGTCAGACATGCCTGTTCCCCCGATAGTCTCCTGAATCAGAACTGCTCCTTTGAAGCGTCTTTGTCCAAAGATCCTACCTCCCTGCCCTCTTCCCTTGACAGCAAAGCTAAAATAGAAGGATGGTTTATTGAGAAGAACCTTTCTACAGCAGGACCCGGAAAAAACCAACAATATGGCAATAGGAATTTTCACTGTTTTCTCTTTAAAATGTATCCAAATTGCAGAATATATGTGGCTCCCTAAAAGGGGGAAAGAAATACTAGGCTTTTTCCCCTGACATCTTTCCAATGCAGTGGTCATCTCCTTTGCCCAGTGCTAAAGGGAAGGCAAAGTTTCACAGAATCTTAATGGATCCAGCCATAAGGGGCCCTAACAGCTATATTTTTGTGAGACCTCATGTTATGGTGTATGAAGCCTTTCAGATTGGGGAAAGAGAGTCTGTTAGAGAAATAGAATGAGCCCCAATTGGAAATAATATGATTATACATTTCCACCTTGTTGAGCTCTGTGTTTGTACTAGGGGTTCCTGGCTAAGTAGGATTTAGTGGTGGCTGTGATGGGGAAGTTCAGAGAAAGTGGGGACAAATAAAAGGCTAGCTTATTACAGGTTCCGGGACAGCAGTGCCTCCAGAAAGCTTAACCTTAGCTTCTGTTGGCTTCTGAATGATACAAGAATTCTAAAAGGGTGTGGCCCTTGTAAATCTGAACTCTGTAGCCCTTTCCATCAGTATTCATCCTGAGCACTAAAAAACACAGGTCCTTATGATTCACAGAGAAAATAGGTAAATGTGGGAGGTGAACGTTAATTAGTGCAGTTTAAAGTAAACTTTCTTTTGAGAAATTGTAGAAACAAATTATTCCTTCCTTATTTAGGAAACCTTTCTAAATCTTCATGCATAAGAAACAACTCAAACTGGACAAACAAGGACAGTTGTTATAAGTTCTGACCCCTCTCCGTGCATGCCTGTGAGCTACAGGCATCCTTGGACAACGCTCTTGATGCAAATCAGGGAAATGCTAGACTTTCAACCACACTGTACTATGTTAGACCATTTATGACAACACAAGGACAAGATAGTCTTAGTCAATAGGTACACTGACGCTAGACATCCATTTTCCCAGTGTGCGTGGCCCTGAACCTTGTTTTCTCTTGTCTCTTACAAGTGTCCTTGATTTGAATGCATTCGAAAGGCAGAATAAAGCTGAAGGCCTGGGGATGGTTACTGAGGAAGGAACCCGTAAGTAACTAGTCAAGGTGAAGGCCATTCTCTTTCTGATTACCATAATTAACTCTTTCTGGTTAGAGCCCCTGCTCAGTGCTTCTTAATCTACAAGGACTTGCTCAAATTTAGCAAAATCTTCCCATCAGGAGCTTTGCTAAAGGCTGGATGTATTCACAGAGCCAGCCTTAACTAAACACAGTTTATCATGGTGCTTATGGTTTTTCTTACTTTGCATTCTTCTGTTTTTCTCTTATCACCAGTCATTGTTCGTGAGCGTGGTAAGTTTGAGTTTCTGGCCCCAGTTGTCTACCGTATGTGTGAGTCCTAAGGGACCTTATTTAATTGCTGCAGTGCAGACACGTTTCTAGGCTTGGTAGTTGCATGTGAAGCTTAACACAGCAGTTTGACGCTTAATTAGAGAAGTGTCTTCCATCTGTAGAGCATGGGTTCTGAACTGTGAGCCATTACTGCCATTAGCCTAGCTGTTTTCCTTTCAAATGCATCTGGGGGCTCAGTATTTTAGCTTGGTTGGTCATTGTGTTCTGTAGTCTCGGTTCCTGGTTAATCAGATGTTTCCCCTTCATATAAAGTTCCCTTTCCGAACTGTTCTGATGCAGGCCCTTTGTCATTTTTGCAGTCGTTTGCCTTGGAAAGTGTTCTGGGTTGAGAAGCCAAACAAATGCTCACCAATATTCTGTTTTCAAGGTGAAAAAGTACTTCAGAATGACGAGTTTACACGAGATCTCTTCAGATTCCTGCAGTTACTTTGTGAAGGACATAACAGTGGTAAGTGGAACAGATTGATTTGTCAAAGGAAAACAACATTCAGGTGCCAAATTATGATTCAGCTCAGGATGCCACATTTAATACAACCAGCTGCTGACTCAAGGACAGCAGTTAATCCATTCCTCAACAAAGAGCTCGATGGAGCACCAACTTGAACTTCAGGGCTGATGTTATTTAGTGCCACCCAGGCTGAGTTGCTTCCAGAATCTTCAGATGGTGCATCTCCACACCCGCCCCTTTCTGTCAGGTCCCTCGGGGCTCATAAAGTCCACTTTCTGGCCTTACCAGGGTGGGAGGGCTCAGGGCAGAACTCTGTCCTGCAGGACCTGCCAGGACCCAAACAGGGTGCTCTTGTAAGGCTTTTCACACAGTACGTCTCTTCAGAGTTTAGCCAAGAGGGCTTGCTCAGCTTCCTCGGCGTGACGAGCGCTGGTTCTGACCCAGCGCTGGTGTTCTTAGACTTTCAGAACTTCCTGCGGACTCAGATGGGCAATACCACCACCGTAAACGTCATCATCAGTACCGTGGACTACCTCCTGCGTCTGCAGGTCAGTGGGCCTTGGACGGTGGCTTGGTTCACACACGTTTCCAGAAGCTTAAGACGGTTCCATGGGGTCAGGACAGGCCCAGGGTCCAGTCAGGGCCCAAAAAGAACGGTGTTATAATCCATGTCCACACACTTATGGGAAGTCAAGTACCTAAAAATGTGTGTTTGAAGACTGAACTAGGGGAAGTGGTAAATATCCAATCATCTAGTTTAAAATGCCAGTTTACCTCAGTTTTGCCAGTGGAAACCTCACCACAACGCCCAAGAGGCAATACGTGGATGAAAATAGATTTTTCACTCGGTAAAAAAGATACAGAAGGTGATGGGAATAAGATGAGTCTACAAGTTCTTAGTGTTTGAGAAGTCACTCCGTTTAACTGCTTGAAGGAAAATCCAAATAATATCAGGAAAGTACACAAACATAAAAAAAAATGCTTTTCTCTGCTAAGTCTTCCCCCTTGCTCTGCCACGTAGCAGTTGTAACCTGAAGCAATCTGTTTAACCTCCCGGCGTCCCAGTGTTCTCATCTGTAGACTGGGTGGCACCTGTCCCATCGGGCGGTCATAGCGATGGAGAGATTGAATCTCTGCGGCGGTCAGAACAACAGCCGGCACTTGACGGAGTTAGCTCTTGTGTTGCTGCTCTTGGCCCAGGCAGTTGGATGATTCTCGTCATCACCTGTAGTGTCTGTTTTTCACTGGGAATAAGTTGTCCCGCATGGTGGTCACCCGTGTCCAGCTGAACACTGTCCTCTCTCCTCCCTGTTCTTCGTAGAGGCGTCTGTGCACTTCAGAGATGCTAGGGGTTAGATATCTCTGTGCTTTCTTCTAGGTTTCTGTCATAAGAAAGGAGTCATAGCAGTGCAGGGTTCCCTTGTACTCTTCCTGAACGTTGGCTTTTAGCTTCACTGACTGAAGTTTAAGAAGTACCAAACTTTCCTTGTTTGTTCTTAGGAATCAATCAGTGATTTCTACTGGTATTATTCAGGGAAGGACATCATTGATGAGTCTGGACAGCACAATTTTTCCAAAGCTCTGGCGGTCACGAAGCAGATTTTCAATTCTCTTACGGAGTACATCCAGGTACGTGCTGCAGAGTGCGCGCTCGAAAACAACATGTTTAGCGCTGCCATGCTCTGTATCCGCTGTGGCATGTTAGGGTGCCGTACGGACGAGCTTCCAGCACTAGCAGCGACAATGTGTACCAACAAATAGGAACCAGTGTGCAAGAGTACTTCAAGAGTGCTACTCGCTAGGAGAAGCTGCAGCCCATCGTCCTTCGTTGTGACCTGCTCATAGCATTGTCACACTCTATTTGCACTTATCTGGTTACATTTTCCTTTCCCTCCTAGATTGAAAATTTTGTGGGTGGAAAATTTCTTTTTTGATCTAAAGTTCTTCATTTCTAGCACATGCAGCACATCCTACGTATTCAGTAAGCATGGGGAGTAGAGTGGGGAAATAATTGATAGAATGAAGGAATAAAGGGATAAATGATGTTATCTTGAGTCTCGAGATTGAGAACCTATGAGATCCTACTAATTTGTCAGAAATTAACTCTATGGAAAACGTAAACTATGTCCAAAGGCAGTCAAATCTAGAATGAATTTCCAGTTAAATATTTAGATCTCACAGCATTCTTTCTCTGTTTACAACAGTCTCTGGTCATTGCCTACAGTGGTCTAATGACCGTACAAAGGAATAGAGGATGTACTCAGGCATAATTTGCTATGAAACCAGCAGCTATATCACAGTCCTCTGGGGTGCAGTATGAGATTTTTAAAAAACCATCGAATGAGTCAACCGGCACACTCCGACCATATTTGTTTATTAAAATAAACACAAAACTAAGACTATCAACTTGGAAAGGAGGATTTTAAGGGAGAGATCGATCCTTGTTTTACTCAAGGACCATAAGAGCATGGAGAGAAAAACGTAGAAACAGGTGACTGATCTGAAGTGTCACAGAACGTGAAATACCTGGGAAGGTCATTGAACAGATTTAACAAGAATTTGATTTGTTCTCTGTGGAAGCCATCCTAATCTGCAGACTTTCCCTGGGAGCACTTAACCCAAAAGTAAAAAAGAAACCTTTTTGGTGAATGTGAGTTTCTTACAACTGGTTTTGTCCCAAAAAGAATCTAGAGGCTTCTAGGGATTAGACATCAAATATACACGAACAGTAGTTTTTTTTTAAGATTTTATTTATTTATTTGAGAGAGAGAGCACACAGGTGGGGGGTGGGGGCAGAGGGAGACAGAGACTCCCCGCTGAGCAAGGAGCCCGATGCGGGACTTGATCCAGGACCCCGGGATCATGACCTGAGCCAAAGGCAGACGCTTAACCGACTGAGCCACCCAGGTGTCCCTCAAACAGTGATTTTTAAACAAGCTTACATGATTTAGGAAGGCAGGCAATACCTCTCATGCTGCCCTCTTCCCTGGGAATTCTGCCAAGCCTTTTCTCGAACTTGAGATGGTATCCGTGTTCTTTTTGGAAATTTCTTATTGAAGAGTGATTTGGAGATGAGTTAAAGGGTAGAAACAAAATATAAGGAAGAGTTAAGGATGAGAAATATAGGCAGAATGTGACAGAAGACTCTAAGGGTATAAAAAATATACAAAACGATCTCACTGCAGGGTGGGGAATAAGGTGCTGACCTAAGACACTTTGGGAGTACAGACTGTGAGACCAAAGGCAAAAGGAACTGTACATAAACACCTCAGTTGCTAAAGTTTTTCCCATAGGGATACGTGTTAATAATTCTGCAACCATTCTACACATGTAATGGAAATGAGCAGTTACGAAATGGCAGGAGCCAAGCTTCTCACTGTTGAATGGTCACAGATAAGCAAGAAGAAGCTAGGTGGCCCACGTGGAAATGCATTAGGGTTGGCCAACTAAAAGAGTTCCCAGGGGCCAAAACTGGAACAATTTGAGTGACAAAATAGAATAGTATTGGATTATAACCCAGAGCATAAAACGAATATGTGGAGTCCATATTAATGCAAATGAATGATTAAATATATAAGAAAGAATAGACAAATCTCCCATGTAGAATTCCAAATGATTTATTTTTTTTTAATGTTGAGTCAATGTGCAAATATAGGGAAAGCTATTAAGATGGAAAATGAAAACCAGTAATGAAGTATTCCCTCTATGTTTGGCTTTCTGAGAAGATAGAGACGATATTATACCTACAGTTTAGGTTAATAATAAGAAAATCTTAACAGTAGTTGAACTTTAAGAATATATTTTTTAAAGATTTTATTTACTTATTTGACGGAGAGAGACAGACAGCACAAGCAGGGAGAGCAGCAGGCAGGGGGAGAAGGAGAAGCAGGGCTTGATTCCAGGACCCTGGGATCATGACCTGAGCCAAAGGTGGACATTTAACCAACTGAGTCACCCAGGCGCCCCTGAACATTAGGAATATTATTCACATTTTTTCACTTGAGTAGATAGCCATGTGATCATAGCATTTTATGCATAGCTTTGCCTGAAAACAATAGGGCCTGCTTTTCAAATTGTGGAAGCCTGGAGTTCCTCGGAACCCCTCTTAAGTCAAGGTGGAGGGAGAGTGGGCAGGCATATCCTTCAGTCCCGTTTCGACCAGAGCATTTCACTCTTAAATAATATTCTTCTTTGTAGTATTTTATTTGACGAACACACTCTGAAGCTAAAAGAAAATCTCTGAAAAATGACTGCACTGTGAAATTCCTGGTGGTTTTTCCTAGACATAGGTTCCTATACAGGGGGGCAAAAAGTAATACCCTGGAAAATAGCCATAAAATACGTGACTTTTGGAAGGAGCTGTCTGCTAATAGAAGCAGGTGTCCTGTGCACTGACTAGGGCGAGATTCAGAGCAGCTAATGATGAAATAAGTCTCCGTGAAATAAGGATGCCCTCCTCTCCATAGGGCCCTTGCATTGGGAACCAACAGAGCCTGGCTCACAGCAGGCTGTGGGACGCGGTGGTCGGCTTCCTCCATGTGTTTGCTAACATGCAGATGAAACTCTCTCAGGTACTGTGACCCTTCCCCGCTGTGTCATTGGTGAAATGCTAAATCACTCCCCAAGCCTTGGTATTGCCCTGTGTGGGTGTGGCTGCTGGACCAAATGGCTGGCCCAGCCATGCAGATGAGGTCTCACTTTTAAACCTGAGGGCTTCACTGGGCGATAGGAACGAATGCCTCCAGGGGGTGTCCCAGACAGGCTTTTGCATGGATGCAGCTTCCTTCCTTGTGTCCCCCCAGCCTACCCTTTACATAATTGCCTCAACACTCGCTTTTTATGATGCTCATCCCTTTTGCTTCCTTGTCACTGTTGTGTCAATTTATGACAATTTACCAGCCCCTTCTGGGTCTGTCAAATGTCTGCATGTCTCTGTAATTCATATATCCCTCCTCTCTCACCTTGGCTTCCCCTCCCTCCCTGTCTCTGCTTTTCCTTCTCACTCCCCATCTCTCTGGCAAGATGAATCAGAATTGCTCCGAGCATTTATTATGAACAAATAAATGGAGTGTATATAGTTGTCGATCGCCTCTCTCCATGGCAACACATGAGGGAGAACTTCAGGATGTGTTTCAGGCTGATTAGAGTAACATTTGCGGCATTAATTTAAGTAACGTGTATCTAAAATTTTCAAGGCTGTCACGTCTGCCTCCGCTCTTCTGGAATGTGCTATTTAACCCTTTCATTTTTCCCCTTTTGACTCTGGCCTTATGGGAGGAGAGAGTTCTTGGGAGCGCCGCTAATTTGGCAGTAATACGTCCGCTCCTGTGTCAGCCCAGACAGGGTGGTGCGGTGTGGAGGCTCTGGAGGCAGGAGCGTGGCCCTGCTACCTCTTCGCTGGTGACTTGCAGGAAGTCACTCCCCCTTCCTGGTTTTTGGTTCCATCGTCTGTGAAATATTGGGAATTAGAATAGATGATGAGAGGTCCCTTCCAGCTCTTCATACTCTGCACCTGTGATACTCCGTGTATAGCTTGAGCCAACGAAGAGGGCAGTCCCTCTGAAAGTTGAGAGACTCAACAACAAACTGTATTTATGAGAGTCTGTACAAGCAGTGTGCCTCAGAACGCAGCTTTACATCTTACCCTCAGATGGCCCACCTCAGATCTTCCGAGGGTGGTTTTTCCTTCTGTGCCATCGAGTTTAAAACAGAGAGCTAACTTGGCGATGCCCTGTCTGCAAGGCTGAAATGAAAACCAATCAGACTAGTAGCAAAACCATCCAGAGGAATAGCCTCACTTCTGTAACATTTTAAGGGACCAGTGGCACCCAGATCACCACCAACTAGAATCAGACTCTAAATTAACCCAGAAAGAAAGGAGAACCCACTTGGTGATTAGAACCTTGACACCTTAATTGGATCGCAGTAGTATTCCCAAAAAGCTCACCTGATCATTCAGTATAAAAAACAACACAAACTAGTAGAACTACCTAACGGCTCTTTGGTGCATTGGGTTGTTCAGTAGTTTTGGACAAGTGGTATGTCTTCCACATTGTACTAATAAAAGGGAAACTAAAGGAGCTCTCTTGGATGAGTCCGGCTGCCGCGAGCCTCCCTGATGCTACAAACAGTGGATGATAAGACGTCCACAGACACAATGGACATGACCTTCACCTAACCTTTCCAGAGCAGGCTCTTCTTGCTCACTGCCCTATACTTTGCTGAGGGATCAGATAGCTCAGGGGTATCTCCTGTTTCTGTTCTAGGATTCCAGTCAGATCGAGCTGCTGAAGGAACTCTTGGATCTCCTTCAGGACATGGTGGTGATGCTTCTGTCCCTCCTGGAAGGTTGGGCTGTTTGGTATAACTAGGCATTCACACAACTGTAATTGGTCTGAGCACTAACCATACTAATCATGCAGATTATCCTTCTGGCAGGTCATTGATGCCATATGACATTGGCTAGAAAGCCAAATTCTCAGAAGCAAAAAAATGAGTGAGGGGCACATGGTCTGATGGACAAAGCCTGAAACCAACTCATTTTATGTTAATAGGAAAGCCAGAATGAACTGGGGAAAACCTCCAAGCTTTGCTCTTCCCTATCCTCTCCCTCTCCCCATTGCTTTCAGTACATCTGGCTGCCAGTGTGTATGCCAGCCATCTAGTTGGGCACCCTCCTAGGTCTAAGGGGATAAGAGGGGCACCACTTATCCCTATGTGTCCCCAATAATCTGATAACAAAACCACTTCCCGGGCCCCAGTCCAGATAAAAGGCACTGGCGTGGCCACCTCCTTCTCCCCTTTGTTACTTTCCCCCTTGGCTCCTAGTGGTGTAGTCTTTATGGCTTGCTGCTCCCTCCTGCCCATTTCCAAACCATCACGGTCAGGAAAGAGCCAACTGATTGGGCATACAAGTTTTCTAAAAATAGCTACCTGACCAGTTACAGGATGATTTGGGTTTATTTATATATTTGTATGTTTTTTTGAACCTGCCTCACAGGGAATGTGGTAAATGGAACTATTGGCAAGCAGATGGTTGACACACTGGTAGAGTCATCTACCAATGTAGAAATGATCTTGAAATTCTTTGACATGTTCTTGAAACTTAAAGACCTAACCAGCTCAGACACCTTCAAAGTATATGACCCAGACGGTAAAGGGATTATCTCCAAAAAAGAGTTCCAGAAGGCCATGGAAGGGCAAAAACAGTACACACAGTCAGAGACTGACTTTCTCCTTTCGTGCGCAGAAGCTGATGAGAACGATATGTTTAATTACATTGATTTTGTAGACCGGTTCCATGAGCCGGCCAAGGACATAGGGTTTAATGTGGCGGTGTTACTGACAAATCTCTCCGAACATATGCCAAATGATTCTCGCCTGAAGTGTCTGTTGGACCCAGCAGAAAGCGTACTGAATTACTTTGAGCCCTACCTGGGACGTATTGAGATCATGGGTGGGGCCAAGAAAATTGAGCGCGTTTATTTCGAGATCAGTGAATCCAGTCGAACTCAATGGGAGAAGCCCCAAGTGAAGGAATCGAAACGGCAGTTCATCTTCGATGTGGTCAATGAAGGTGGAGAGCAAGAAAAGATGGAACTGTTCGTGAACTTCTGTGAGGATACCATCTTTGAAATGCAGTTAGCCTCTCAGATCTCCGAATCTGACTCAGCGGACAGGCCTGACGACGAGGAAGAAGATGAAGATTCATCTTCTATGTTAGAAATTGAGGGTGAAGAGGAGGATGACAAGTCTTTTGAGTCTGCCTCTGCGTTTGCCATGGCCTGCGCCTCAGTGAAGAGAAATGTTGCCAACTTTCTGAAGAAGGCCACCCTGAAGAACCTCCGGAAGCAGTACAGGAAGGTGAAAAAGATGACCGTGAAGGAGCTGGTGAAGGTGTTCCTCTCTTTCTTCTGGATGTTGTTTGTGGGGCTCTTCCGGTTGTTCTTCACCATATTGGGAGGAGTCTTTCAGATCCTCTGGAACACGGTGTTTGGAGGGGGCCTAGTGGAAGGGGCAAAGAACATCAGAGTGACCAAGATCCTGGGTGACATGCCTGACCCCACCCAGTTCGGGATCCATGATGACACTCTGGATGCGGAGCGGGTGGAGGTGACTGAGCCAGGTGTGCCACCGGAACTGATTCACTTCGTGAAGGGTGAGAAGGGAAATGCAGAAGTCATGTCAGATCTCTTTGGATTCCGCCCAAAGAAAGAAGGCGGCTTAAAGCACGGGCCCGAAGGGGGCTTGGGTGACCTCTCAGAGATTATTGGCAAGGATGAACCCCCAACGCTAGAGAGTACTGTACGGAAGAAAAGGAGAGCACAGGTAAGCGTAAGTTGTTTCTGTCATCTCTTCTTTATGCCCAGAAATAGACTTGCAGTCAGTTCTGACACCAGTCCCCAAGGAGCCAACATCGTATTAGGTACCCGCTCTTCTACCCCCGATGCTGCAGGTCCGGCTCTGCCGTGTCTGCGAAGAGCAGCACTCAGATGGTTGTCTCAGGGTCTAGTTTCTGAATGGTCTTCAGTTTACATCGCGGAGACCAAACCTGACGGTCTTCCACGACTTTATTAGAAGGTTAGTTCTTACGGTGCACAGGTTCAGTGAGTGAATGGAAAGCCTAGAACACCAGGTGGAGGTTTCCCTCACTATCCAAATGAGAGTGTTCCTGTAAAACCTGTCATAAGCTGAAGTGGCATAAAGCAAAGAAGCATTTAGCATTTCATGAAGGTAAAAATCCTTTTTGGATTTCTTGCAGTTAACATAGGTCCTGGTGGAGGTCTTTCATAAAAGTGACATGGCGTAAAGCCGATTTTCTGATGGTAGGAGAAACCTAGAGAGCATAAGGGGAGACCTTTCTTTTGAGATAATATTTGTGCAGTGTCACAAATGGTCCAGATGATATCATTTAGCTGACCATCATGCTTGGAACATTTTCATTCTTGAGATGCACCCACTATCCAGTTTGGACTTTGAGTCAGTTGACTAGATTAAGGGAATAACAGTAATTCAGAGCCCCTTGGTCACGGAAAGTTCTGGGTGTTCCCCTCCATGGCAGCATCCAACTCACAGCATCATTCTAGCATCAGAAAGAATGTGGAGAGAAGTGTGAAGATGTCAGAGGCCAAAGATAATTTTTATTCATTTCATTAATATTTATTGAATACTTAATATGTGCTTCCCACTGTTTGGGGCTTTGAGAAGACAGTGGTGAGTGAGAAGTGCATTGTCCTTGTAATTTAGTGGAAGAAAAATGGACATTGTGGAAGTCAGTAGAAGCATGAAGAATGTTAGGAAGGAAGAATGCTAGGTAAAGGAAACGTATAGGAGAGATCTCACCTAATTTTGGAGAGTTCGGGATGGAAGCATCAGAACCATAGGCCTTCTTGCAATATTAATTTATTTACTCTGTTTTGTTCCCTGTTGTAGCCCCAGGTCCCAGACAGAGTTTGATACATAATAGGGACTCATTTAAGGCCTGTTACGTACCAGGCTGTGTTCCTAGGATCCATGGGAATACATTGCTTTACAAGAAAGACAACACTTTTGCTTTAATAGATCTTAACTTCTAGTGGAAGAAGACAACAAATCAATAAGACAATTACCATTTGTGACACATGCTGAAAGAAATGTACAAGGCCACCTGTTACAAATTGAATATGGGCCCTACTATGAATAGAATGGTTAAGGAGACTTCCGAAAAGGTGTCACCTGAACCAAGTCCTGAGGATGGCAGGCACAGGAAAGACCAGTCATACTCCAGGGGGAGAAGTGGCTTGTATAAAGATCTTGGTGCAGGGAAGGATTTGGAATGTGCCAGGAAAGAAAATGAGGTCTGGCTATTCAGGTGTAGGAAGTAATGAGCCAAGTGGTACAAGACAAGGATAGGGAGAAAGGCCATGATCACATAGGCCTTGTAGGCCTCACTGAGGAGCTTGACTTTTATTCTAAGTGCAGTGGTCATCAGTCAGAGGGATTGGGGTAGTGGTTAAGAGGATTGAAGACAAGGCAGGAATTCTGTCTGGAGCAAGCAGGTTGTGGATTGTACCCGGTGTGATCTGTGTCCCATCCCTCCCTGACCCCGTGGGGCAGTAGGACCAGTGCCGGGGGTCCTAGCACAACTGGGAGTTGAGTAATAGCAGGGCAACTGGGTTTTGAAGTTTGCAGTCTTTGCGTTGGCATTGCTCCAGAGTAGTTTACGCTTACATCCCGCGATCCTAAGGAAAGCAGAGGCATTCTGAAAACAGAAAGCCAGGAGACGTGCGACCAAGGAGACGAAACAGCCAGTGCTATATATGGCTCGTGACCGCGATCTCCTCAACTTGAGGGAAACTTAACTGATTGTTATTTTCGTCCAGGCAGCAGAGATGAGAGCAGCACATGAAGCAGAAGGGAAAGTGGAGCCAGAGAAGACAGAGTGAGTTCTTGGTGGCCTCGGCTGCTTGCAGTGCTATGGCAGAGTTCTTGATGCCATTGACTTTTCTTTGCTGTGCTAAATAGAAATCTTGATTTGTCTTAATACAAGAAACAGATACCGTGCAAGCCCTGGACACATTTCTTTTTACCCCAGCTATATAATAAACACGTTCTATTAATCACGTTAACTTTGTCAGTGCACCAGTAGATCAGAATTTCACCATCTGGCCAAATATTGAACACCCACACTTAGCAACTTCATATAATGCTGGTGGTTTTATCTAATATATTGAATACATATTACATGCCAGGGTCTGAGCTAAGGTGTTTTGTTTTGTTTTGTTTTGTTTTTTTTTAAGAGCAAGAGTGCGTATAGGGGAGAGAGGGGCAGAGGGAGAGGGAAAGAATCTCCAGCAGACTCCCTGCTGAGCTCAGAGCAGATGCGGGGCTCCGTCCCACGACGCTGAGATCATGGCTTGAGCTGAAATCAAGAGTCGGACACTTAACGGACTGAGCCACCCAGGCGCCCAGTGTGCCACGTTCTTTTGTACAGTATCTCAATTCCTACCACAAGCTTAAAAGAATAGGTATTCCTACAAATTCCAAAAGTCTTAAAAAATAAAGGACCACTTTTCTGGAGGGAAAAAAAATTGTTTAGCCCCATATCAGAAGAGGAGTGCAAACACATTTATAACTGACTCACCCCTATGACCGCGGCTCCTCAAAGCGGCATCGCTCATTAAATGCAGAGTTGACATCCAGGCACCATGGGTGATACAGACTTGAAGTTCCCACCCTCCAGGAACAATGACAAGATTTCTTTTTAATTTAGTCTCCCTCTCTGGGCCAGACCTCCCGCTGCCCTTCTGTGCTGATGGGTCTCTCATTCCTACAGCCTGGAAGAAGGGGAGAAGGAGGTTATGGCCAAAGAGGAAGAGCAAGCTGAGGCCCTGTGGACAGATGTGACAAAGAAGAAGAAGCGACGGCGGGGCCAGAAAGTCGAGAAGCCGGAAGCCTTCATGGCTAATTTCTTCAAAGGGCTGGAAATCTATCAGACCAAGTTACTGGTAAGCGATCCAACCCTGGCCTGGCACAGACCTCAGACAGCGGCCACATTCCGCTTCACTGTTTGATTCTTTATGCTCCTTCCTCTTTCTTATTCCTCCTCCTTCCTCTTCTCCCTCTTCTGTCTGGTCTTTGTTTGTTGGAGGCAAAGGAGAAGAGAGTAACCTGGGCAAAGCCAAGCGCTCCAGCCCCTCCACCTAGCCCGGGATGCCCGATGCTATCCGCAGGAGGGCGCAGAGACCGCTTCCTAGCTGGTCCTTCATGTGTGTCCTGTGCAGACTTGGCTGATCCTAGCCCAAAGTTCAGAAAGAGTTGGGTCATCTGGGACGCAGAGAGAATATGGCTCTGTTAGGTTATTCCACATGCAGCTAGCTCGCAGCATAGCTCGGAAGGTCCTTTCTCTGACATATTTCCCAGTGAGGGACAGTTGCTGATGGCCAGGACAACACCACTGGGGAGAGCCCCTCCACAGAGGGCTTGAGAGCTTTCCCCAAGGAGCTACCATTCCATTCCTCAAGGGCGGGATTTTCTGGGGAAGACGACAGTGGGAATGCTGCCCCCTGAGAGGACAGAGGCAGAGGCTCTGTGACTTACAAAGGGACAAGGACTCTAGGTCACAGACTGGCCGCCTCCACGCTGGGAGCTATAGGGCTCTTCTGTGGGCCTCGAATACTCGTAATTTCCAAATACACTGCTATATGCGTGGTTCCACTCATACAACACACACACACACACACACACACACACACACACACACGAACACCTTCGCAATAGCATTTGAATACTCTGCTGGTGGCGTATTTAGGCATTTGGTTCCCTGAGGGATAACCCAGAGCAGGGTTCCCTTGAGCATCGTTCTCAGCTATTTTTTTTTAATCAGTGTCCCTGATTCCTCCCCAAGTGAGTCGCAAGTCCAGGATTGTCTTAGAAGAGTGTGACCAACAAGTAGGACTTTTCCCGTGTACATCTCTTTCCCTTCTAAAACTCTTCGACTCCTGCCTGTGCTTTCCTTTGCAGCATTACCTGGCCAGGAATTTCTACAACCTGAGGTTCCTCGCTCTGTTCGTAGCCTTCGCGATCAACTTCATCCTGCTCTTTTACAAGGTGAGACCGCATTCAGGACTTATTTGCTAAATTTACTATATATTTTTTAAAATCATAACAGAATGTATGCTCTTAATTAGAGCAAAAATGCTAATATCTAAGGAGATATCTAAGACCTTGGCTTCTAAAGGAATATGGTCTTTAGCAGCCTGGAGAATGGAGACACTGCTTGCCAGGGAAGCCAGTTTCGGGCACTATTTCCGGAGTTCAGGCTTGTTCTAGTCACTACTTCATACACTCTCCAAATGTGTGTTGGGTACCTCCCATCTGCTGGACCCTGTAGTGGGCACTGCATGTATTTCAAACTGAATAATAAATATAGTTCTTTCCTTAAAGGATAAGGTGAAAGAAAGCCGTTATCATTGGCCCCTAAGTTAGAACCATTATGAAGAAGGAATTAACAGTAGTTGGTTTTTGGATATGAGAACAGAGGGACTGATCAGGATAAATAAAGATTTTGAACACTGATAAGTGGGTCTCGTAGACCAAAGGCACATAATGTTAGTGGAATGAGTGAATGATAGGTCCTGGATTCTCGACATCGTCTTTAACTGGCTATCTTAACTTTTGCCTCTCTCCCTTTCTATGTAAAACCACCACTCTAACTTTTATAAAACCTGCTTTTACCTACATCACCCTACCACTAGGTGAAACAAGTAATCGCTGTCTGTTGCCCATAGAGGAGAAACGGAAGTCTGTACAGGGGTGTGACAAAGCTGAGGTTTAAATGTACCGAGGTTGAAGTGACTGTCACAGTCATCCAGGTGAAGGGAGCCAGCAGGTGGTGGAGCTGCAGGCAGAGAGCCTCGCAGGTGTAGATTTGGGGGTCATCTGTGTCATAATGGCAGTTGAAGCCATGAACATCACAGGTGTTTGGAAAGAACGGAAAATGTCGAGTGCGTGTGTGCACACGTGCGTGCACTGGTACACATGCGTGTTTGTGTCTCAGCCGCCTCCCCAGGCCACGGCATTTCAGAAGTTACCTCCCGTGGCATAGGGATCATAGCATAGATAGTACAGCGTTCCTAACTTTGAAATTTTTGCTTTTTTTTGGAGATTGTCTTTGTCTCTTAAAATGTTGTTCATAGTTATTAGAGAGACTGGAGATTCCTAGGAATAAGTTATGGAAAACCCCATTCACTCAGCAGGCAATGCTACGTCCCTACTCTGTGCAGCATGCTATCTTCCTAAACAGTGGAGGAGAGCCCAAGGGCAGAGGCTCTTTCTGATCTTAAGAGAGTGTGTGTCTTGGGCCAGGTCACTGAAGAACCTTTAGAAGAAGAGACGGAGGACGTTGCAAACCTGTGGAGCTCCTTTAACGACGAGGAAGAGGAGGAAGCGATGGTGTTCTTCGTCCTGCAGGAGAGCACTGGGTACATGGCGCCGACGTTGCGGGCCTTGGCCGCCATCCACACCGTCATCTCTTTAGTGTGCGTGGTGGGCTATTACTGCCTGAAGGTGAGTCGCTGGCCACTCTGAATCTAATCGGACTCCTTGGGGGAGACACAGCATTTTGAACCCAGCCAGGCCTTTGTTCTCCAGGACTTTGCTGGTAGACCGGGGTTCATGGAGCAGTGGCATTGCCATCACTGGGGAGCGGCTTAGAACTGTAGACTCTTGCCACACCCCGAGCCTTTTAAATCAGAATCTCCAACTCAGCGTGCCTCCCGGGGGATCTGTATTCACGCTAGTTTGAGAAGCCTTGCTCTGGGAGTCCCTTTTCAGGCACTTCCAGTTGAATTTCACAGGATTAGAATCACCGGTCGTGGTCACACGTGGAGCTAGTAATGAGAGCTGCTTCTGATCTTTGAACTTAGGTTGGAATTTTTATAAAAATGCTTTTCACCTTTCAAAATGTGTTAGGTTTCAAGTACTCGAGATCTCAGAGGAAGACTTACTGATAAGTTACTGTTTCAGTTATCTAGTGCCAGCTAGATTTCCCCCAAAGCTCAGTGGCTTAAAATGACGATCGCTTTCTCTCTCTGATTCTCTGGCCTGACTGGGCACATTTGAGCCGTCCCTCTGCTCCATGTGAAGGCAGCCGTGTGAGCAACCATCTGTCAGCTCAGCGGGGCTGGCCCGTCCACGATGGCACGCTCTCACGCCTGGAACATTGGCAGGGAACGAACAGCTGGAAGGCTGGGCTCAGCCGGGGTAGCTGGGCCTCTCTCTCTCTCCATGAAGACTCCGCAGGGTCAGCCCAGATTCATTGCTGCCCAGGAGATGGGGGGGAGCCACTCCAGGGCATGAATATCAGGAGACCGTTCACTGGAGCCATCTTCACGTGCTACTATGGTTATGAATCTTCATGTAGTCCTATGAATCCTTCTATTTTTGGTGTTCTAAGTCTGGTTCCGCTGCTACTAAACCACATCTTTTTTCTCATTACATTTTCTTTTCTTCTCTTAAGTCTCCTTGGCCAGACACCACGCCATCTTCTCTCTGGGAAGAGTCCACAACGTGTATTCTGTCCTTGTGGCCGTCACTTCCCCCCGTGAACTAGAGTGTGCTGCGGGAGGTCTAGCTGCCCCACTGGGGAGACCATGTGCCCTGACCCACACTAAGGACTCCTGTGTAATGATGAAAGCACAGAGTTTGGAGCCAGGCTGCCTGGGTGGGACTCCCAGGTCTGCCACTAACTTCACCATTCCTATGATTCCTCGCCTGTAAAAATGGGTGTTATAATAATAACACCAACTCTTGGGAGTTTTAAATGAATTCATATGTACAACAGGACTTGGAACCCCAAACGTAGTAACCACGGAAGCATGTTAGTAGCTTACCTTAGTTCAGCATCCTGGGGCTCAGCTTGTTGGATTCGGTGCAGGTATACTGGTGACCTAGAGAAAACAAAAGGTCAACACTACCTACGGAATAAGGATGTGGAGGTCCTCCTTACGAGGGTGTACACACCCTTAGAAGATTGAAGGGGGAATGCTTCGAACCCCAGCGATGAGTACTGCTCTAACCCTTGGTATTATTATCATTCGGAACCCTTTCCGAATACAGCAGACGTTATTCAGACAGGCTTCACCTTTGCTGTCCCTCCCGCGTCATCCGTTAGCGAGCAGCAATCATTGATTCCTCACAGTGTGCACATGCCTATTATTAGCTTTCGCCACCTTCCTGTCATTAGTCTTTTATCTTCTCGGCGGTGTTTTGTCATTTTAAAGGAAAAAAGGGCAAGAAGTAACTCTTTACAAATCATTATCTAAGTTTTATCTTTTTTTTCTTGGAAATAAAGAAATAGTGTGGGGCATATGGATTTCATGAGCTTTGAGGAAGAGTTACTGGAAGAAACTATTTGGAGACCCAGGCCCGAGGGATATTGCCACATAACCACTCGCTTTCCGGCCGCGTGACAAGCCCCGGCCCTGTCTGCGTTGAGCTTTCCTGGCTAGAGGAGCCCCTGGCCACTCACTTCCTGGGATTTCAGTAGTCTCCTCTGACCTCACTCACTCTGTCCCTTATTTGAAGTATGTGTGTCTGGTGATGGTTGGGGCAAGTAGATTACTTTCCCCTCCTCGTCTGTGTACGCTTTTGGTGGTAGTCATCAGATCCATGCCATCATCTCTAGGCTAAAAGGACAGTGACAACTGGAAGAGAACAGGGAGTGACAGGAACTCTCAGGAAGAAAACTGCAATACAGAAAGACTGTACAGAGCCCAGTAAATCCTCTCCTAGCTAGCAAGCCATGTTTCATCAACCAAACATCAACACCATGAGATGAATAAGACTGTAGCCATCGAAGGGGGCTGGAACATTCCATGGGATTTCTGTGGCTGACCAATCCGTTCTACAATAGTTCATTTTCCTTCTAAGTCTTGGTTCAACTCCAGTCTAGGAGTCCTAGGGGACCTAACTCATTTGGCCCAGGGACTGGTCTAAATATGGCCTTCCCAGGATGGGTCAAGGAGTCCAGTTTGTATTACTATCAGCTATTTAAACCTTAAAGGGTGGCCCACATGAAACCAGCTTTTTGGAGAGGGAGGCATATTAGCCAAAGGAGTGAGAAGAGATTTATTTGACTTTAGATCCACAACGAGGCACCCTAAGAATCCTATTACAAAGAGATTACTGCCCCAGGGGCACCTGGCTGGCTCAGTCAGAGGAGCATGTGACTCTTGATCTCAGCATCATGAGTTCAAGCCCCAGGTTGGGTATAGAGATTACTTAAAAAAAAAATAAAATAAACTTAGAAAAGAGAGAGAGAGGGAGAGAGAGATTACCACCCTGAAGTTGGAAAGGCCAATTTGTGGGGAATGCTTAGGAGAGAGTGCAGTAATTAGAAAGCCTCCTTTGAGTAACCAGTGTCTTCCCACTCCTAGGTCCCTCTGGTGGTATTCAAAAGGGAAAAAGAAATTGCCAGGAAGCTGGAGTTCGATGGCCTGTATATCACTGAACAGCCATCTGAAGATGACATCAAGGGGCAGTGGGACCGCCTGGTAATCAACACACCGTAAGTGTCCCCTCACCTCCGTCCCGAAAAGGAAAAGCAGTCTGTACTGGAAATAGAATGACATGTTCTTAACCAGCCTCGGACTGATTAATATGAAGCTTTTTTGGGGGGGGGGGGTGGGTTCCAGGACTTATTTTCTCCACTGCCTTTCTAGTAAAATAGCCTATTGCCCCTCAAGCACTTGTGTGTATCTCTATGCATTTAATGGGGGACAGAGGATGTGACCAGGGAGGGCTGAGCATATTTAATGAAGACCAGAGGGCCCGGTACAGTACGACTTAGTTTTCCATGTTCAAGTCATACAGAATGTTTCCCTGGCCCGGGGGTTCTGCGATCATCTGATCAGCTTCTCCAGAGTTCCCATACGGCATAGCAGTTAGATAACAGCACCACCTCTGAAGTCTTCTCAGACAAGTAGCCTGGTTGGTACTAGAACTCCTCCCATTACCACTTGGTAGGCAGTTCCTTGGGCAGTTAAAACAGGGCCATGCGGGGAGCGGGGAGGGGGGGCTACAACCTATGGCGTGAAGCCTGCTTTGTTGGTAGGCATGTGTATAATTAGTACCACGGTGAGAAAGAGCACTGATTCTCCACCCAGAGGTGGGACACCAGGTCAGCTCTGTCACTCAGTTGTCTGTGAAAGGCGCAGGAATGAAGCCTGCTGAGCCTCCATTTCCTCTTCACTAATAGAGGCACGAGATTACCACCTCCTGAAGCCTGGAGCATCAGCGAATGTGTGTTACATGCTTGGTACAGGGCCTGGCACGGGGTAGGCATCAAGCTGTTCGTCATTCCCTTTCTCTACCTGTTCAAACAATGGCCATCACCATTAGCGAAGGTAACACCGGCGTGTTCACAAATGGGAAAATGAGAGTTTCGAGATAAATTAATGTGCCGAAAGAGAAGAATACAGGGCGAGATATATAAACAGAAGTGACGGTGTTGAAACTCTTAGCTGTGCCAATTCAACTGTGCACGTCTGCAAACAACCACCCTGACCCCCGGGGAAAGAAAATCGCTCCTGATGCAGACGGTCAGGCAAACGGAGGGAGGCAGCTTTATAAAGGCACAACGGAGATCTTTAAAATAGTCTCTAGAACAGGAAGACTCTTCTCTTGGTGGGGGGAGGTGAGCATGCAAATCAGAAGCTGTCCCGGCTCCAGGTCCTCGGGGAGCCCTCAAATGAGGGAAACTACTAAGCCCGGTTTCCCACCCTTTGTCATCACATCACAGAAATTTTGGGTCCTATTAAATAATGTGATTCTTCGGTCAGCTTTCTGCAATTAGCAGTAATGCTTGTGTGTGTGACACAGGTGATATGGCCTAAAAGTCCCAGAAAAAAGGCAGTTCAGTATCGAGAAATATAAGTATTTAAGGAGTTAGTGAGATGAGTACACGAAAATGTTCCAACAAGGATATTTGCGGGGTTTTTTTTATTTGAAGTGGCTTAAATGTCCATGAGTAGAGAAATGCATAAGTAGCTGTTTTAAAATTTTGAGGTGGATGAATCATTTTTTCCCGCAATAATGGCATCATAATACATGCAGTGCTTTGCAGTAACCTATTTTTTAACAGTTAACTATGTACCGAAGAGAGCTATCTTTTTGTATTGTTAAATATGCATATTAAGAAAATATAAAATGTTTATTTTAAAGTATAATAACGAACCTCAAAGTTTTACAAATGGAACCTTGCTCATAGCTTCCAAGTCCCAGATGTTCTCCCTGATCGTAACCTCCCCAACCGTCGCTTAACTCCTCTCTTGGCTTTAGTGATATTCGTTCTTTTGCTTTAGTATATAGTTTACCACTTAGGTATGTGTCCCTAGAAGCGTTCTCTCACGTTGACTATTTCTGAACTTTGTGTAAGTGGAATTATGCACTATGCACTATGCGGTCATACTTGGTTCGACACGGCACCGGGGACTCACCCGTGCTGATGCGTGGAGCCACAGTTTGCTCATTTCAAAACTGTAGCGTTGTCCATTAGATGAGTGATTATCATGTGTATATCATGTGTTCACCCACTTTCCTGACAGTGGCTATCTCAGCCGCTTCTGGTTTCTGGCTTTTACCAACAGAGAGACAATGAACACTTATATAGCTGAGGCTCCAGTAAAAGGGTTTCTCTAGAGCAGAGACCAGGAAAGGGATTTGCTTAGTAGTAGGGTATGCAGATGTTTGTGTTGATTCACATTCCAGCCACCACTGTGTGAGAGCTCCTGCTTCCCGCCTCTTGGCCACACCTCAGATACTCAGATAATTGGGCTAATTCGGTAGGTGTGTAATAGCATCTCACCGTGCATCTCCTTCCTTTCTAAAGAGGCTGAGGATCTTTTATTATTTTTGACCGTTTATACATAGAAGTATTGTTTATTGGTAACATTTCCCTGCTGGAGGTTCTGTTGTCTACCTCACACTTTAAGGAATATTATCAAGTAAAATTATGTTTTCTACCTTCAAGGAGCTTACATACTTAGGGGACAAGAATACTCAGACCAAGGTAAGATCATGTCTGTGAAATGGTCTTGCCTGGAACCTTCAGTCAGTGGCCCTGTGGCCTCACTTGTGGAATTTTCCACTTAGGACAAAATGTGACCAAAGCTGAGTTGTACGTTACGGACCGTTTGTATAAGGGATTTAAGAGAAAGGAGATTTTAGTGTGGACAGAGGAAGACTGGGTTGATTTTTTTATTTGCCTTGTTTATTTTAGGTTCTAAATGTAATCCATGAAAAAAATCAAGTAGAAAAACGTACAAAGAAGAAAATCAAAATAATAATTTCCATGCCTCCAGAGATAAAATCTATTACCACTTTACTCTGTAAACTCAGCATTTGTTTTTGCTTTTAAGTGACATTTTGATGTTTGAAACAAAGAAATTGCTTTAGCTTTCCCCCTCCCCCCATCCCTGAAAAAAATTTTTTTAAATGTTGTCAGCCTGTTGGGTGGAAAGTGGCATTTGCTGAGGGTTATTCTGAGAGGTCCGTGAATAGAGGGAAGTCCTCACTTCCATATCACCAGCTTGGGTGGTCTTTATAGAATAGGAGACTCTTGTTGCAGAAGAATGGACTCACATTAAGGGAAACAGAACTAAGAATGCATGCACCAAGGACCAGAGGTTCCTTGGCTGCAATCTAGACTCACAAGGAACTCTCCCAGGAAAGATAACCACTGTGGAAGGGAGAAAAGTCTTTTTTGAGAGAGAGAGAGAGAGCACAAGCACACAAGGGGGGGAGGGGCAGAGGGAGAGAGAGAATCCCAAGAAGGCTCCCTGCTGAGCACAGAGCCCGACGTGGGGCTCGATCTCATGACCCTGAGATCATGACCTGATCTGAAATCAAGGGTCAGATGCTTACCCGACTGAGCCACCCAGGTGCCCCAAGAGAAAAATATCTTAAATGGTTCTTGCTAACATACCTGAAAGTGACGGTTCCTCCTGGACTTTACAAACTCTTTGCACTGGAGCTGGTATAAGTTACTAGGCTGAGGAAAGACATTCCTCTGAGGGGTTAGGGATGGTAGGGTAGATCCCTCCAAAAGACAGAGGGATCTAATTCCCTGAGAAAAGCAGACCCCACAGGAGTTATATGGGGTTGGAGAATAGAGGCAAGAGCACTCTGCTTAAGAAAACCCCCCCACACACATGAACTAAAGGGATTCCCATACTGGAAACGTCATCAAGTTAGGGACCTTGTCTGTATTTTCCACCACTGTATCCCTATCACCTACCCCAGGTGCCGACATAAGGTTAGATACTCAGTGAATGAAGCCTGAATGCATGTGCTCTCCTGCGGGGTTTCGTTTCTAGTTATACTGGGATCAAGAAATATGTACTTGCTTCTGTCTAGTCTACCACCACAATTCCGGGCTCTTTATTAGAAATTTGAGGCAGAATATGCAGAGTGGCTCTCCAGGTGTTTCAGAAGTCAAGACAAAGAAGCAAAACCATGTATCAGTTAGATCTGTGCTGACCCTGAGCTTCCATCAGTCTGAATTCTTGAATGAGTGGGACAAACCCAAGGAGATCCCGGATCCAGACACAGATCACACAGCATCTTGACGTGTTTGCCTTGATGTTAAGAGCCTCCCCTCTTCCTTTTCTTTTTCAGATCTTTTCCTAATAACTACTGGGACAAGTTTGTCAAGAGAAAGGTATGCCTTGTCAGTTGGTGGGGGTGGGGGAGTGGTTTCCATGACCACCAAAGAAATGTAGAATTTTTTTAAGTTCTACATATACAAACATGAATAAATTTTGCTGTTGTTTTTCTGATGGTATCTTGAACAGAGTAAGTCACAGAAGGGTTTTTGTATGAACATATGTAGGTTTTGGCTCCATTCCTATACTCATCTGCCCTAAACAGCTTAACATCATCACTACTTTCTGCATACTAGTTTTCTTCTCCCCTCCAAAAAGAGATCGGCTTGAGAAGCGGTTTCCACTTGGTCTCTTTAGTTTCTGTCTTCTCCCGGGGCTATTGTTTTCCTGTTTTCCTGTAGCATTTTGAATCGTGTCTTCATCAACCCCCTTGAAAGAGCCCAGAGCCTAGTGGAGCTCTGAAGACCTCGGGGCTGGAGACGGCACCGCGATGCGTGGCCCGAGCTCACCCTGCGTCCTCTCTCTCCAGGTGATCAACAAGTACGGAGATCTCTATGGAGCAGAACGCATTGCTGAGCTCCTGGGTTTGGACAAAAATGCCCTTGATTTCAGCCCGGTCGAAGAGAGCAAAGCAGAAGCGGCCTCTCTGGTGTCATGGTACAGAGCTTAGGGTTCAAATCCCAAGTCTGGCCCAAGTAGAGCCTTAGTTTTTGCAGTTCTCTTCAGTGTGCCAGAGGGAAGGGCTGCAGCACACCCGCGTGCGCTCAGGCTCTGGTCTGGCTTAGGTGTTTTCTTCTAGATTCTGACCTAGTGGGAGAACACTGGCTTCAAAAATTTAAAGACCTATCAGTTTTTATGCCTGTTAGAGTTGAAAGAGAAAGACTAATTAAAATTTCGAGATGTGTGATTCAACCATTCTCGGTCTCATGGGAAACACATACAACTTGATAAAGCTCAGAGCTATGTTTAGATTATTAACCTGAGAGAAAAAACTTAATTTTTCCCCTTATTAAACACTTAACTAAAGTCTGACATTTATAAGTTTTAAAATTTTTCTGTTCCCCTTTAGGCTGAGTTCCATCGACATGAAGTACCATATCTGGAAACTGGGAGTAGTTTTTACCGACAACGTGAGTACAGCACCCGGGAAAACAAGGTTCTGTCCCGCAGGATCAGGGATGTCATTGGAGGCCAGGAGCCACAAGCTAGGGCAGGTGCCAAGAAGATTCAGTGCTCAGTTATCAAAGCCGGAGGGCCTTCCTGGTGCGGGGGGGACCAGTAGCCGTGGAAGGTGGTTGGGCTTTCACTTGGCAATTCTTAGGCCAGTCACAGCACCTCAGCTCCTCAGTATCCAGGGAAGAAATGGTTTAATGGGCCCATCAGGAGGCACGAATGCCTGGAAGGTTGCTGACTCACCTCTCCGTCCTTCCTCCACAGTCCTTTCTCTACCTTGCCTGGTATACAACCATGTCCGTCCTGGGCCACTACAACAACTTCTTCTTCGCCGCTCATCTGCTGGACATTGCAATGGGCTTCAAGACGCTGAGGACTATTCTGTCATCTGTCACTCACAATGGCAAGCAGGTATATGTCATGGCGTATAGTGCACCTTTCTTGGCCAGACGTGTGAACTAGTAGATTGTTGTTGCAAAACTGCGGCCGTCACTCAAGAGACGTAAGACCTTGATGTAGAAACCGTGAACATTTAGATCAACCGGGAAAAAAGGGAAGGGAAGGAGGTGATGGACGTGAGAATCACTCTGGAGACTTTTGAGGTTTACCCTTTCCTCCATGAATCTGATACCTTCCCTGGGGGGTTGGTGAGTCGGCTATGCAATTAGGAAGCTCCCCGGGAACTTCTGATACATGCTTCTAGGAAGCAATCACTTAGACATATATATTCACACATACGTGTCTGTATCTGTATCTCTATGGACCTGGCTATGTCCAGCATCATCAGTATCCAGTCTGTTTTCTACAGTGTTGTCAGGGTCAATCCCTTGATTAAAATCTTCTAATGGCTCCTTTTGTCAACAAATTCAAACTCCTTAGCATTTCATTCCCCATTAAGTGCAACTTCGTAAATGAGACAGGAGTTCCCTCCCGTCTCTAAACCTTTGTGTAGGAGAGGGAGAAAAGAAAGAAGTTAAAATGTGCCTGGCTTTGTACAGCCAATATGGAGAACCGTATGGAGGCTCCTCAAAAGATTAAATCTAGAACTGCCACATGATCCAGCAGTCCCACTTATGGGTATATATCCAAAGCCCATGAGATCACTGTATCAAAGAGATACCTGCATACCCATGTTCATTAAAGCATTATGCTTAATAGTCAGGATATGAAAAAACCCAAGTGTCCATCAGTAGAGGAGTGGAGACAGAAAATGTGGAATGTACATACAATGGAAATCCTGGCATTCACAACATAGATGGACCTTGAGACCACTAATGCTAAGTGAGATAAGCTAGACAGAGAAATACAAATACTGTATGATCTCACTTATACGTGGAATCTAGAGAAATTGGACTCCTAGAACCAAAGAGTAGAATGACGGTTGCCAGGGGATGGGGGGGAAAGGGCCATGTTGGTCAGAGAGTACAAACTTTCAGCTATAAGATGAATAAATTCTGGGGATCTAATGTAAAGCATGGTACAATCTTGTAGTTAAAAATACTGTCCCGTGTACTTGAAATTTGCTAAGACAGTAGATCTGAGGTGTTCTCGCAGCCGCCCCCACCACACACACACACACACAGAGTAATTGTAACTGTGTGAGGTGACAGATGTGTTAATTGCCTTGATTATGGCATCATTTTACAATGTATACATATACTAAATCATCACCTTGTACACCTTAAAAAATAGGGATTCCAATCAGAAAGAAATAAAGTCAAAATTGATGTTTAATTCTAAAATGAAAGGTGTTAGAATCAGATCTATAAATACGGAGAACCAATGGTTGCCAGCGGGAAGGGGGCTGGCGGGTTGGGCCGAATGGGTGAAGGGAGTGGGAGGCACAGGCTTCCAGTGACGGGATGAAGAAGCCACGGTAATGAAAAGCTCAGCACGGGGAAGACAGTGGGGTTGCGGTAGCGCCGCGCGGGGACTGACGGGAGCTCCGCTTGTGTTGAGCGTGGTAACACGGGGACCTGCCGAGTCACCGTGCTGCACACCTGCCACTGACGGAACGTTGTCAGCTCTACCCAAACACGTTTCTGAAAGATCATCAGGGATTAGGGTGGCTTGTTTCTTGTTTTGGTTGGTGATAAACATGGAGAAAAGCTAGAAATACACATTTGCTGCCACATACGAGCTGCTCGGGTTTGGGGAGGTGACAGCAGAACCGGTGACCAGGTGTCTGCCTGAGTGTGGATGCTTCCGTACGGGTCCTGGGAGTAAGGCCGCTGTGTAATTTTACCTGTGTCTTGGGAACTTTGACCCTGTAAAGCAGGGTTTCCCTAGTGTGAGCTGTGGAACACCACTTCTACAATACATTCTTTTAGGGTGATTTCCTTCCCCTGTACTCAGATACTGAAACTTCAGTTTTTCTTGATTTGGCTTAATGGCGTTACACAGAACTGTACCTTAAATGGAAAGCTTAAACAATGAGTTTCTTATATGGGCTTGCTAAATAAACTCTGGCAAGATTTAAAACAACCAAACCTGTGCCCATCTGGCCATGGGCCGGGTGCTGTGACAAGTGTACAACTATCTTGTAAGGTAGATGTTATGCTCATTTGACAGATAAGAGAACTGAAGCTCAGAGAGGCTAAGTATCTTACCCAAGACCACACAGCCACTAAGTGGCAGAACTAGCCCATTTCTTGGTGCAAAGTCCAGGTTCTTTCTGTTTCTAAAACCAAGTACGTTCTGTGAGGTCTGCTGTCCGAGGTTGGTAAGTCGTTATTCATCATTCAAAGAAGCCTTCGAATATTTTTCTCCTGGTATTTATCTCAGTACTCATGCCTACCCCCTTTTGTGTAGCAACTCGAAACCCGAGAGCAAAGATCTTATCTTCATGATGACTGCGATCTTCATCTCTTCCGGCTCAACGCCCCCGTCCCGTGTGGGGGCCACATGAGCAAGTCCCACATCACCCTCATTTCGAGTACTTCCTCCAGCCAGGAAATAAGCATGCCTATGACCCCTGCAAAGGTTCTAGGCAGATTTCTTGATTTTGAAAAATGTCACTTCGCTAAACCATCATAAATCTTACGGCAGCTTCAAATCTGTGACTACTACCGACTCGTGGTTATCTATGAAAACATGTAATGTAGGGACACCTACCAGTCCAAAGAACCTTTTGAAGCAGCCTTAGAGTAGAAGCCATATCGTGAAGCCTCCGCTCACTGCTATCTCTGCAAAAAAGCAAGGGCCCCTTCCTCCTAGCGCTGTCACCGTTCAGTCCTTAAAACCCTCCTTCCAGTGCCGAGGCCCAGTCCCGTAGCCGGGGTATGCATCTGCTAGGGCTGCCGTCACAGAATACCAGGCTGCTGGCTTAAACAACAGACTTTTTTCCTCTCAGTTCTGGAGGCTGGGAGCCTCAGATCAAGGTGAGTGCAGACCTGGTTTCCTCGGAGGCCTCTCTCCTTCGTTTACACCTGGCCACCCTCTTGCTTTTTCACTTGCTCTTTCTTCTGTGCCTGCAGCTCCTGGAGTCTCTTTGTGACCTAATCTCCTCTCGTAAGAACTCCAGTTAGACTAGAACAGGGCCGATTCTAAGTCCATCCGTCCAGTTTACCTCTTTAAAGGCCTGATCTCCAAATTCAGTCACATTCTGAGATGCTGGAGCAGATAAATTTGGGGGGAGACAATTTGGTCCACAACCCCCATCACTGTCTTCCTCCCATAGCCCGTTTTGTCCACTTGCAGTAGGACAGCCTTCACTGCCACCCCCTCCTCCGCCCCCTTTCCACCTCGCCTTCCTTTGTTCCTTGGAGTCTCCTGAGAACCTCCGAGGGCGGAGAAGACCCACCGCTCCTCCTGTCTCCCCCCCCCCCCAGCTGGCTCTGACTGTCGGGCTCCTGGCCGTGGTGGTTTACCTTTACACCGTCGTGGCTTTCAACTTCTTCCGAAAGTTCTACAACAAAAGTGAAGATGACGACGAGCCCGATATGAAGTGTGACGACATGATGACGGTGAGAGCCCACTGCCAACAGAGATTAGAGTGGAATACAGGTCTCCTCCGAAAGGGAGAAGTGTCCCAGACAGACAGACGGAGGGAAGACGGGTTGCAGGTGCACTGGTCTAAGCCCAGGTAGAAAGAGCACACTGTGGGGAGGGGGGTGGTCTCAGCCATCTGTGCTGTGTTGAAGATGGGGATTACCTCTATCTGAATGTGAATGCACCTGCATCTAGATTTCTTGGAAGTCAGACTTTCGTTCTTTGTCTCTGAGTTCCCAGGGTCTAGTCCCCTGAATCTGGTTCTCAAGTTATTTCAACAGGCCTGATGGGGTTCTTTCAGAAAAGCCACTATCATCTGAAAAAATGTCAGAGCAACAGTTTGGGGGGGGGGAGGTGTTCCTGTCCAGCCAGCCGCTCGTGGGCAAGAAGGGCACAGCTCCAGGTGAGCTGGCAGAGGGAGAGCCCCAGTGTGACCAGCACACATCTGCACGCTGTCCCCGGCTTTCGCTGGTCACTGCCTTTCCGTCCGCAGCTCACCCCTCCAAGCAGGACAGACGGAGGGCGCCCCACTCTGGGAGCCAGCGCCCAGATGCCTGCACTGGCTCACATGCAGCCCCGGAGGAGAAACGGTCTTCTCGCAGATGTGGCAGGAATCCCCGCCCCCCGGGGGCACAGAGGCTGCAGAGCCAGAGGCGGCCTTTTGCAGGGGTGGCACTGTGAATGAAGGAGAGCCACTCTCCGGCGAACGCGTGTCCATCAGCGCCCAGAGTTGTTTTAGTTTCCACACGCCTTACCTGACTTCTCCCGTACGTGTCAAATAGTTCAGACCCTTTTTTTTTTAATGAGCAAAGAATATCTTCTTTTAAAGGCTAAATGTAACAAGTCTTGCCACCTTCCGAGACCCTACACTGACCAGAGGGCATAGAGGACAGCAGCTAGCAGCGCGAGGACTGATGTCACCACGGAGCGCCCCCCCCCCCCCCCCCCCCCGCCCCCCGGCGCCCGCGCCGGGCTGGGACCTGGTTGTGGGAAAGAGCTAATAACCATCTTGCTAGAAACGAAACTCTGTGACCTTGACCTGAATTGCCAGTGTTTTTCTTCTCTAGTGTTACCTGTTCCACATGTACGTGGGAGTGAGAGCTGGAGGTGGCATCGGCGACGAAATTGAAGACCCTGCTGGCGACCCTTATGAGATGTACCGCATTGTCTTTGACATCACCTTCTTCTTCTTTGTCATCGTCATCTTGCTGGCCATCATTCAAGGTACGGTTGCCAGTCACGTCAGGTACGAGCAAGGCTTATACCTGGTTCTTTGTCTTCCGGTGTCCATGACATTATACACAGAGGCCTGTACATTCGTTTACCAGTTAATTCAACAAAGATTTACTGAGCACCTACTATGCACGCACGAGGCTAGACATAAAGCCAGAGATACACGCAGACACTGAGACAAGAAACGAGGATCTGAATGGAGGACCGCCCCTCCCCCAGCTCTGAACTCGGCTCCTCACTCTGCTTCCTGAAGATCTCCTGGGGCTGGTCTTACCCACAGCCTGTCTTCCCAGACAGTGTGGTGGTGAAGCAGCAGAGAGAGGAGCCATGAGAGACGGACTATGTTTCTTCTTCTTTTGTGGGGAGGAGTACTGATATTTTAGTCAATAGCTTGTCAGGACTTGGAGAAAGACAGTGATACACTTAGTTTGAGTCATGCCAAGTTGGGGGGCCTATAAACATGCAGGTGTTGAGGGCTAAGAAGCAGGTAACTGTAATAGGTCTTTCAAGAGAAGTCAGGAATGGAATGGGAGAGAAATAATAAATATAATAAGTACACATAAAATATAAATACAACAGTCCAAAAAGAAAACAACACAAATGGGATCCATCAGTGCTGGGGGTGGTAATCAAACATCTGAGCGTGGAGGAGACTTTCCAGAAAGAGGAACAAAGAAACTGAAGAGGAATCCTGATCCACACCAAGGCCTAAGCAGCTGGAGGAGAGGAAGAGCCAAAAGGAAGACCGAAAACAGAATGGCCAAGCACCATAGAGCAGGGAGGGACTAGGGGGAGCCACGTGGGTCGGGGAGTGAGCAGCTAGCACAGTTCTGCAGAAAGGCGGAGTAAGAGGAAGGAGAAACCGTGAGCCAGGATGCAGCATTTGAAAACACAATGATTTTTTTCTGATCTTGCGTTACTAGGTTAGCCTGGGAAAACAGTGTGGCCTCTGCCCTGAGCCCCCAAACAGATTCAACACTTTATCTGTCTTTGTATTTAAAATACCAGGTCTCATTATCGATGCTTTTGGAGAGCTAAGAGACCAGCAGGAACAAGTGCGAGAAGATATGGAGGTAACGTTGGACTAGCTCCGACTCTCTTTTTGTATCTTACAGCAAACGGGTTTTGTTTTGTTTTTGTAAATAATTGGGTCTGTTCTTACAAAGGGCCAGTCTTAGGGAAATGACCGACACAGTTTGTTTGCCATGCCTGTCCTCTGTGCCTGTCTGCCAGCTCTGGGCTTCACCCTCCCTGCTCTGCAGCCCCCACCCCAGCCTGCCTCCGCCGGGCCCCGCTAGCTAGGGGCTAAGGATATGACACCGTGAGGGAGGGGACTAAGAGCCAGAAGCATTAAAGAGAGAAATATTTTTCATGGTCTCTCCGTTCATCACCTCTTTCCCTCCCGCCTGTAACGTCACGTGTACTAACGCCTGTCCTGTTTCTCTTATTCGTCTTAGACTAAATGTTTCATCTGTGGGATTGGCAATGACTATTTTGACACAACGCCTCATGGCTTTGAGACGCATACCTTACAAGAGCACAACTTAGCCAACTATTTGTGAGTATCCTTGGTCAACAGAGGTGACGGGCTGGGGAAGGAGTGGTAGAGTAAGATAACAGCTATGTCATGCGGTTCCCCTCGGTGCATGCCATTTCTGCCTATTTCTCTGAAAAGTAGAGGCAATTAGGAAGAAACTTCAAGGAGTTCTGACGAGCTTGCCTCTTTGTCCATATTCTCTGCCTTTCCGTGTTTTGACAGGCCCTTTCCCTGGGCCTCATAAAGGTCAGCCCCCACACCTGCGATTAGACCCCAGCCCTTTTTCACGTCCCATAACTACAACAATTTCTCTTTCCTCTACCAGAATTTTCCTACCCCCATGCAAGTGTTATTTTTTTAAATCCTAAACAAAGAACAAAGCTTGCAGCCCCACTGTACTCCCAGCTCTTGCCCTGCTTCTTTCTTTCCCTTCCAGTAAAACTTAAAGTGTCTGTGCTTACTGTCTTCAATTTTTCTCTTCCCATTCTCCTTTGAACCCATCCCACTCAGGCCTTCCTCCCCACCATGTCACATTTGCTCCTGTCGAGGTGGTCAGTGCGATGCATGTCGCTGGGTTCTGTGGTCATTTTGCAGGCCTTACCCTGCCTGTCCTCTCCTGGGCACACAAGCACCAGGACAGTGGGCGAGTTGTGGATGTGGGTGTTTCGTACTGATCTGTCCTAGCACTTGGGATAGAAGTGCTTGGCACCCAGAAGGTGCTAGTAAGTATTTCAATGTTCTGAGGTCAAGCTTTCACTCAGGAACAAGTTATTCAGAGCCTACTATGTGCCATAGCCTGTGTATAAAGCTTACAACTTAGAGAATCTGAATTGTCAGGTAATGTATATTCTCTAGAAGTGACCATTTTCAAGAAAAGAACAAAAGCTACTCCCTGGGCCACCTCTTCCCTTCTGGGTCTACATTTAGGAAAAACTAACCTTTAGGATGGAACAGGCCTAGCCTTTGGGAAAGGTATTATTATCAAGAAGAAGTGGCAAAAACTTCTCTTTTTGCCAGAATATTTTAATCCTCGTTGAGAGTTTTCATCTTAATGGAGGTGAGGAGGGATGTCCTTCTAGAGAAGGGGACCACCTGGCCCTTCATCATGAGTAGAGAAATGTGAAAGGGCGTTGTGATGCTGTTCCCTTCTACGTCTTCCCCTGGCACTATGGATTATAATCATCTCCCTTCTGGCCCTGTGCCCCACTAGCAGCGTGCTGGAGGAGAGACAACCCATCCTGTTCATATTCGAAACTCCCCCTAAAAATGGTGCGTTGTCAAATAAATGTGCTAGGAAATGACGTCCTCCATGCCCAAGTCTCAAACGTGATAAAGATATTGCCCATGCTTGCTTCTCAGTCGGATGAAGGAAAAGGGAGAAAGGAACCAAATATATTTATTGCCTCTGAAGCTATAGACCTAAGGAGACCCGACAGAATTTGAAATCTGGGGCTCAGGTTCTCCCCACCCCCAGTCTCACAGCCCTATCTTTGAGGGCACAAGACTGGCTCCTTTGGAAGCTGTCTCTGAGATCATGCAATGTGAGCTGGAAGATCAGCCCCAGCTTCCAAGGATACTTGGGTACACCAGCTGAGCAGACAAACCCTAGACCCATCATGGTCAGAACAAGTGAAACGACACTAGTATTTCTCAGGTTTCCATAATACAAAACTCTTTCTGGAAGAGAACAACTTAGTAAGTTACATACTTTCCAGGACAGGTCCTTGAGACACACACAATTTCAGATCTACATTCACCCATTAATAATATGTTAAGACTTTTGGTTACCATTTCATTGTTTAGGGTTTTTTATTTTAGAGAGAAAGAGCCTGCAAGGGGAGGGAGGCAGAGGGAGTGGGGGACAGAGAATGTTAAGCAATGTTGAGCCCACACGGGGCTCAATCCCAGGACCCTGAGATCATGACCTGAGCCCAAACCGAGTCAGCCACTCAACTGACTGAGCCACCTAGGTGCGCCAGATGAGGATTTTTTAAAAAGGTAGCCAAAATGCTTCCTCACAAGTGACCTTAGCTCAAGGTTTGGGAATGGTAAAGAGGATTTCTCCTCATAAAAAGACTAACCAAAGTAGTATTGTCTTTTTCTCACTTATTATACCTTTTCCCCCTTGTTCCAGGTTCTTCCTGATGTATCTCATTAATAAAGATGAAACAGAACACACGGGACAGGTGAGAAATAAAACTTCTTAAGAATCGTACCCCTGCATTAGGAGTTTCCCTCTCAGAAGTCTTGAGGCTCAACAGAGCACAGGATGTCTGAAGTAGACACAGGACTTCATTAGTCTCAATGAACATTTTTCCTCTGCATTATTCTGCCATCTCTTTGGGACCTAAGAAGCCAATATCTTCAGGCAACTCCAGTCTATTCCTGAAGACTCTCTAGTTATCCTTCCCAACTAACACTGACATTTTCTAAACCCTTATGGTTACTGCTTCAGAGTAGAATAGCTGGAGGTGGGAAGAACGTTACAGAGAAAAAGACAAGGAGGCGCTGAGTGGGCGGCTCTAACAAAGAGAGTAAAATGGTGAGAGAGACAGCCTGAGAAAGATAACCACCTCATGTGTGGGTGACACAGGGAATGTGGAGGTGTGGGTAGTATGAGTGAAAGTTTGTGTCAAAAGGGATTCTGTGACTAAGTATGAGAACAAGAGGAAGAATACTCCAACATCATCACACTTGTAGGCAAACCTCACAGCCCAGACACTTGAGAGGTACCTGGTTCTAGAGCTCGGTGCTCCGGGCATCTGCCCGAGCTGGCACTCACTCCCCTTCATTGTGCGTTCTTCTGCCTTCTACCAATTAGAGTGTCGCTAGATCATTTTTACTTGCAATCATTGCACTGTGTTCAGTGTTTTGAGTTCGGGGGAGGATGGGGGGTGGAGAATGACTTTTTGTTCCTAAACTTGCTTGGGCTAGGAACACAGCAAGGAAGAAGGTATTAGTTGGGTCCCACCGCCATTCTCCAAGGGAGACCTACAGAGTAAACACTACCTGGGGTTTAGCTTACTGCGGTTTAAAAAGAAGTACCTTCCGTTCCCATTATTTCAGGAATCTTATGTCTGGAAGATGTACCAAGAAAGGTGTTGGGATTTCTTCCCAGCTGGTGACTGCTTTCGGAAACAATACGAAGATCAGCTTGGGTAAATCAGAATCAAACTCCACAATTCTGGTCAACTTCCAGTGAAATGAATCCTTTTTATAGTTCTGCAAAACATTTGAAATGTGACCTATTTTAATGCCTCCCTTACGAGAAAGTGTTACAAATACGTGATATTTTGGAACTGATTTGGCTTTTTGTGCCTAATGGCCATAGCCCTGGGAGAGACAGCCTATCAAAATGTTAAAAGATGGCAAAGAATCAAGGAAAACTGTAGTTGAGAATACCTTCAAGTTTTTCAGTTCTAATGGAACTAAGTTGTTGCAATGGTGTCCTTGAGGAAAGGACTAGAAGTATGAAGTCTTCAATGCACAATACCTGAATTTCACACATTTGAATGTCACATGACAGTATCCACGAGTGACTCGTGGTCTGAACTACAAAAACACTTTAACTGCAAATTTCTCCCATGGTACTTGCTAGTGAATGTATTCAGAATCGGCTTGAAAAGCTTTAAGCAGTTAAAGAAATAGAAAAAAACAAAAAAACCACACTTTGTCGACACTGAAATATCGATTAAGTGCCTTAAAGTCTCTCTAGATATAGCTATGCAAATTTTTTATGTTTATGTTCCAGACGGACAGTTCCATTAACGAGTTGTGTTGCTCTTCTGTCTTTATGAAACTGCACTTGAAGGTCATTCAGTGTTTTTCAGTAACAGCTTGTCAACTGCTGTTATTAGAAGTACTGTACTGAAAATTCAGACAGATTTCAGTCTCATGCCAAATTGAGTACTGCTTTGTGGTCCCCTTGTAAGTAGTGGAGCTGCTGTGTTTAGGTGAATCTCCCTACATCAAAGGAAGTGCCCACTGCAATAAAGTAATACATACCAACCCCGGTGTCGGCCTCTTGTGACGTACCTCTTCTGGATAATTCTACAGCCGTACTGTGATTACTAGAAAAAGGGACCCGAGACAAATGGCCCAACACCCCACCCAAGAAAGAGAGGCATTCCAGAGACCAGCGTGCGTTTATTGTGGCCAAATCCATGCCTTGTTGCTGTTGTGCGAGCAGCACCTGCTGTGCTGCAGACGTGGGAAGGAAGGCGGCGGGAACGAGCCGTAACGTGCCCTGCCCTCCAGGAGTCTGAGGTCGCTAAGCCAGAGACAAGTGCGACGGCCTCTTAGATGTAGCGCTTCCGGTGCCCAGCAGAGAGGTAGGCGGCTACTGCGGCAGGCGAGACGGAGCACGCTGGCTGGGGGATGCTCGGACACCAGCTGTTCTGGAAGGACAGCCTTGGGCCCGCCCTTACCGCCAAGGCCACCAGAATTTGCTTCAGGCACTTTTTTTTTTCTTTTTTTCTTTTTCTTTTACGTTAGGAAATCATGCTGTCCAGCCAGTCTTCAAGCTCTTCCTCAGTAACCGGTTTTGACGAACGCGGTTGCTCAGCTTCCGCACCCTGTCCTTGCATCACACACCGCTCGGCAGGACCTGGGGAAATAAGAGCCGTGTTAACGACTTCACAGTAGTCCCGAAACTGAGGGTTAGGGCTTCCGTGGGGTTTGTTCCGTGATGGAATTCAGCCCTCACTATTACCGTGCTTACAAGGGGAAACGTCTGCCATGGCTTCTACTCCTTAGGAAGATACAGTAATATCTACACAAATTAATAAAGGGCGTAGAGATTTGCTCTTCTATTCTGCAGTGGAATGTCACAGTTCACTAGTTTTCTAAGAAGACCAACAGCTCAGTCTTCTTTTTACTATTGCAGCAAGCCTGGGGAGTCTTGACAGGTTCTCAAATGCAGTGTGTGGCTGGAGCGGCCCCCTTGGCCTCCCCGTAGCAGGTGGGCCGCTGTCTCCCCGAGCACGCACAAAGGACCAAGTGCTCTTTTGTACAAAAATAAGATCGAAATAGCGAGCCAGAAGTCCGGAGAGTGGGTTAATGGGCCTCCTCAGATGGTCGATTAAAAGGTCTGCTGCTGCACAGTTGAGGGCCACGAGGATCTGAATGCCTTTTTCTAGCGCCAGGAGCATCTGAAGCCCCAGGTTTAATACCGCAGTTGGGCAGGCCGCAGCTCTGCAAGCCTGGCGTATCGAGTGAGAGGCATGTTGTCAGAAAGGTCAGCTCAGGGGGAAGCGGGGATGTGAGCCCAGAAATAGATGTCAGCCGACACCGCCAGATCGATGTCAGACACTGATGGAGAGGTGTATGGACGGGACGCGGGTGGGGCTGTTTGCACAAAATCGAGAAGACGGATCGGGAATAAAATGGAAGCCATACCTTTTCCTTCTTGGGCCACCTCCCCATCTTTCTCAGATTCTCGGTCCTGAGAGGTCTGGTCTGGTACGATGTTCGCTCCCTCTCTTACAGGTGCATCTAAACTAAGCAGCAGATCTAACTCTTCCTCCAAGTGGTCTGCTGCCGACTGCAAGGGGGCAGTGGGTTTCTGAGAACCCTTCGAGGGAGCGGGGCTTGGGCCATCTTTACCCAGGTACATGGGGCAGCCAGCAGCGGCGGATTTCAGCTCAGAGATGGAGCCCTTTCCTCCAGGCCCCAAGGGCCCTTTTAACTGCATCCCCAGTCCCTTGCCTTCATCATTTCTCTTTGGTTTCACCTGAGGAAGCTCTAAAGGAAGGGTGGTCTGGAAGAGAAGCATAATAATGGAGGTAAAAATCTGAGTCCTGCCCTATTTGCTTACGCAGAAACAAAAACGGAGGAAGCCAAACTTTGTGGAATAGGAAATTCAATTCAGACAGGAAGTTTGCAAAGGGTCAGGCATCTGCTCAAGTTGACTGTTTCAATTGCTAGGATCCTCTAACAATTAGTACTGCTCAGGGTTTCACTTTTTTAAAAAATGCAATCGAACCACAATTACATTGTGAAGTGCCTGTCGTCGGTCTGTTGGGCCTCCCCCTCTCTGTTCATCATTCATTAGTTGTTGTCTTACATTTGTATCTCCTACGCTTACAGCTCTAGCCCTTCATTCACAACTATAGATTTCTAGATCCAACTCCTATTTCCACTTCGAGGTCTCAGAGGCACGGACCCGTAACGTCCAAACCTGTCTTTCCTGATACTACCCCATCTTGGAAGGCCAAGAACAATTCTGTGCTTGCTCACTCTCCATTTCCAGTATTTTCCACGCCCTGCTAATTCTCCTTTTGAAGTACGTCTTGGTCGAGTCCAGTTCTCTGCCATCTCCTCTATCGTCACCTTCGTCCCGTCTACGCTGTCCCCCTGGCCCGCTGCAGCAGCCTCCTGGTTTGCTCGCCCTGACCCACCCTCCACGTTCGCCAACACAGACACCTGCTCGTTCCCACAGTCCCCTCCGTTCTGCAGCCAGAAGGGTCCCGGGTAGCGTCATTCTCAGCAGCAGTGTTAAGGCAGACCTGATGGGGTCCCTCTTCTCTAGATTCCAGCTCCCGTGGTTTTAGCCTCCGGATCTCAGCTCATCTGACACTCCTTCAGGAAAGCCATTTCTAATCACACCAGAGTAGGTGGGTTCACTACTATAGATTCTCCTAGCACCTTACACTCCTCCCTCATGGGACCTACCACAATTGGAAAACTTGATCAATACTGTTTCCCAAAAGATTAAGCTCCGTGAGACCAAGAACCACGTCTGTCTGATCGCCACTGTCTGCTCTGTGCTAACACAGAGCCCGGCGCATCAATTTTTGAGTAAAAAACCAGCCAGACTTTATACTTTTACATTTCCTTCCATTTGATCCTTCAAAATGTTTCAAATGTAAAATGTAAAAAAAAAAAAAAAGAAAGAAAAACTCTCAAAATTATTTCATTTTCCCTTCAAGCTTTCAAAATGCTACCTTGATACAAAAGCCTCAGCTCTAGGAAAGGGAAAGCCAACGGTGGGACATCCTGCAGAGTGACACTTTTCACTCTCTTTCTTCTGCCCTAACCTGCACCAGCTGGCAGCGCTGTCGGGGTTTTTACCTGGACCAGTTCGGCAGCAACATTGAGTCGGAGCGAGAGAGGCAGTTCTTGAAGGGCTCGAACCAGTGATTCACAGTCCACATAAAATGCTGAATTCTATTAACAGAAAATTACATGCATATCAGGTGATGATTACAAATGACCTTTCAGAAATAAAAGAGAAGATGACAGAAGTAAATAAACCACCCACTGAAGTTACTTTTAGCAGAGAGTAAGTCCTATCATACATCACACTTGCTGGGGCTGCTCTTTCTATCCTCCCCCGTGTTAAGACGAGCAAAACCCAAGCCATGTTCTGGAGCCACAGTTCACACTGTGAGAGCAGGAACAGGGCAGCGATCACCCCCACATCAAGACTGCACAATAACCTGGAAACTATAGATGCTTTTGGAATTACTGGGAAATTGCAAGGAAAATAAGCATTTAATGGAATCGAAGTGGACCCCTCCCTCCAATTCAGACGGCTGGCCTTTGGGAGAGGAGGGAAGAGCCGTCTAAGCAGCGAGACAGGGCTGATCAGCACAGCCGCAGGAGCCTGTGAGGTCTAGGCTTCTGTTCCAACCGGAAAGCAGAGGCCAGACTTGCCCACTTGCTAGCCACACTGTGTGAGGCCACTGCCGAAAGCTTCCGTTGACTCCTCTCCCATTCATGGAAGTCAAGTCCTATCCCTGGAACGACCTCCCAAATTGACAGTAGTCGAGGACACAGTCCAGGTTATTTCATGCCTTGATGACAGTCTAATGTCTACTTTCTGGTGCCCTGGCCACCCAAGAGAAAGAATAAACCAGAAGTTGGCTATAATGGCCTCACATCAGAGGCAGATACCACTGAGCACCTCGTCTACCAAAGACATCCCAGGCCCAGCTAGAAACACAGCTTATTGTAAATTCACTGGCTTCAAGTTAAAAGAAAAGCCAGGGGTCGCCTTGTCAGGCTGGATTCCATGGCAGGAATCTCTGGAATGTCTTGGGTACATGGGTTTACAGTGAGCGGGGTGGTGAGCTCAAGAAGAGCCTGACGCGCAATCCAGACGCACTGTAACCCTAATCCCCACAACAGCAGAGCACGAGGACTGAGAGAAACAGTGTGGCTTTTCAACTGCCCTTCTGAAATATTCCCGAGGTGGCTAGCTCTTAGGTAAGCCATGTTGGAAGCACCAGAAGTGGCCCCTGACCCTGGAAAAAAGGAACTCACTTCTAAAAAACACAGTGTATTTAGGGAGCAGGACGGAGATGACAAAGCCCAGACAAGAAGGCAAGAAATTCAGTATCCATCCAGGCCTTTCTTCAGCCCTGCACTCAGCACCTTAAGGGCTGTGGTCAGACCAGCATGGCCAAGTCTTCATTTTCAAGTTTGAAGAAACTCTCTCAAACTCTCTCTCTCAAACTCAAGAAACTCTTTCTTGAGTTTGGTAGAAAGGTGTGGTCCTGAACACTTAACCCACAGGTAAGTCGTCACATGACACGCCCTCCCCACCGCCCAGGTACCTGCATACAAGCAGACCCCTCCTTCTAGCCGAGAAAAGAGCAAGGAGTTCACCTCTGCCATGCCTGCCACCATTCACCTGTTGCCCTCTTAGCTCCCAGACAGAAGGACCGTTGAGGGGTGCAGGGGTCTGGCTAAAAGTGGCCAGGCTTCCTCTGCTCTCTTCTGCATCATGTGCGACACGACTGCAAGGTAACATCCTCAACGATGAAAAGTAGGGGCGTCGGGGTGGCTCAGTGGGTTAAGCACCTGCCTTCGGCTCAGGTCATGATCCCAGGGTCCTGGGATCGAGTCCCGCATTGGGCTCCTTGCTCAGCGGGGAGCCTGCTTCTCCCTCTGCCTGCCGCTCCCCCTGTTTGTGCGAGCTCTGACAAATAAATAAAATCTTAAGAAACAAAAAGCAAAAAACCAATGAAAAGTAGGTGTGGCTGCACAAAGATAAAGGGACTGACCAGGCTGTGCTTCTGAGCCATGTTCTGAATGTGTGTGTGTGTGTGCTGAGCTGGTAGCAGAATGGGGAGGAGGGTGCCCTGCTCCTCAGCCACATGTCAAACTGTGGACAGACTGTCAAATCACTGCAGCACACAGCAGGCGCTAGCCATGGAGTCGGGGAGGAGACGACAAGCCAGCACTGATTCTCTGTGCTCTTTAAAAGGGTTAGAATACCTGTCATCTCTCCTATGGAAAGAATCAAATTGCACTTGGAAAATAACCGAAACTCCTTGATTAGAAACTATGGCATGAACACAAATCAAAGGAGGTGGTTAGGCTTTACGGACTCACCGAAAGAGTTCTGTGAGATTTGTTCTTACTTTATAGCTTTGTTCCCCTCGCTATAGACGAAGAGTTATTAAAGCTATAAAATTAAGGATTCTTTCACTCAAGACCAAAAACAGTGTGAGGGGAAAAAATTAATTTTCAACCCTAAGGGAAATTTTCACAGAAAGGGAAAAGAAGGAAGGCCAAATAGCAAAGTAATTCACTCAAAATCATGCCTATAAACTATGAGTAATTCGCACAGATGGCCAGTTATACAGGTGAATTCTAGCTCCAAGGACCTGTATAATTTAAGCTCCCTGAAAATTTTCTGTACAGTTTAGGTAACTGAGACTAAACTTCTCATGAATCCTACCTCTCTTCTACCCCGAGACTATCTCAACAATAACGTAAAGGCATTAGTCTTCAGCCTTGAGAAGAGCCAATCCACAGTCAAGACGAACCATCTTACCTGTTTTGGACATGAAGCCTCACCATCCCACTCTTTCTCCTCAACAAACCGGAACTGTGAGAAGGAGTCCCCTAGGGATAGATAAAACATAATTTTATGCAAGAGCCAAAGGAAACACTCCATTCTCTAAATTTCCCTTGGGAATAAAAGTGCCAGTTCTGAAGAGCTAACTGTCCCGAATTCAGTGATAGCATTCAACAGAAGTTCCTGGCTCCCACTTCTTCACACGGCGATCTGGTCTGGTGGGCACCTGCAAATCCTGTTGGCTTCACACAATTCTCAGTAAGTCACCATCTACGTGCTTCTGGAGACAGAACTAAACAGGCTTGCAGACACGGCCATCGACTCATACTTCGCACATTTTCGTCTCATCTGCTTAATGTATGCAAGGAAACGGATATTTATGATTTGGGGAGTGGGCACAGCTGAAAAGGCAGAAGAACAGAACTGAAGGAAAGATATTCTAGGCTGACAGGCTTAAACTGTCTCTTTGAGGTGAGATTATCAACCTCAACCATCACTCCAAAAGTCGCCTGGTTAGAATGTCAAATGCGAAATAAAACTCAAAGAATGTGCATGAGATTAGTTCCTGCGAATCACAGCGCACTGCTCTGAGCTCTTGGAATAAAGGAAAATGAACCTGTAAGATCAGCATAAACGAGTAAAAGGTGATCCTGGGCAGCAAGCTTTGACACAAGGCTTATTTTGTAAATGCACACTTACTTGGTTATTTGTCTTAAGAACACCTAATTTATAGACAAAGAATTACTTCTCTGCCTCGCTTCAGGATTCCCAAAATGTGGTCCCACCCAAATAACCCTGTTTGCGTCCTATTTCTTCAGGCTTCCTGCTTGAGTCGGCCTCCTCTCACATTCCCAACACACCTCCTCTTCCTTCCCTGCCTCTTTCTTTCTCCACCCTCCCCTGGTCCGGAAGACCCGCACCCGTCTACCCATTCATATTGCATTTACACTCCCGAGACTCCGGTCAGAGCTGCTTCCGCCTTTGGGACACCTCTCACACAATTTAACCCCAGAATCCATTCTTCTAAATTAAAAGAGGAAAAAGAAGTGAAGAATTCAAAATTAAAGAGACAAAGATGAAATCAGAATCTATACCACCCCCCTCATTTCCAAAACATGTGGGTCACAATAGGAACATTTAGCAAGATCAAATTCAAGGCAAAAAGGACCAAGAACAACACTATCACAGGAAAGGGGGTAAAATTAACACTCTTAGTCATCTGTGAATCAATTTGATCCCTCAAAAACTATGACATAAAGGATCTGAATAACATAATTAATAAGGTCATATATGCGCATAGAACAGATAAGTATACAGGTGCATGGATGTATTGTGATAATATCTGTATATTTTCTTTATAAATATCTGTGCAACATTACTTTTTTAAAAGAGCTATAAAAATGCCACAAAAACAACTCAGTAAATCCTAAAATGTAGCAGTCATATAAACCATATTTGCTGGTGAAACACATTTATACCACATAGAAGTAAAGGGTTAATATCTCTCATACAAAGAGCTTCTGCAAATCAACCAGAATAAAACCACCCAACAGAAAAAGAGGAAAAGGAGTGGAAATTAGAAATACCATTTGCGAATATCTATATATGAAATAAATGATAAATGAGTAAACTAAAAATCAATCTGGTAGATTTTTAAAACTTGGCCAAATACTTGAATACCTTATTCAGTGTTATTTTTAGCATTCCTGAACTTCTTTTTTTCCCCAACATGGCACTTGACCTCATGACCCTGAGAACAAGACCTGAATTGAGATCAAGAGTTGGACACTTAACCTACTGAGCCACGCAGGTGCCCCTATGCATTCCTGAACTTCTGTATTATAAATGGTGTTATGACTGCATAGACGACTGCAAAATATAATCAGCACAAGATAACAGTAATGCAAACAAGGGATGCTACACGTATTTATTTTTAGTATTTGAATATTCACTTTTAAATACGGGTAAGATTCCGGGGCACCTGGGTGGCACAGCGGTTAAGCGTCTGCCTTCGGCTCAGGGCGTGATCCCAGCGTTGTGGGATCGAGCCCCACATCAGGCTCCTCCGCTGGGAGCCTGCTTCTTCCTCTCCCATTCCCCCTGCTGTGTTCCCTCTCTCGCTGGCTGTCTCTATCTCTGTCAAATAAAGAAATAAATAAAGAAATAAAGAAATACGGGTAAGATTCCAACAATGGCTAAATAGCTTGTTGCCAACTGATCCTCTTGCTGAGAACAAGTTAGGAACACTAGGCCAAAAAAAGCTACCAAGTGCGAACCCGAGTAAGAAAGGCCCCAGAAAGAAGAAAGCTAATAACATTTAGAACTGCATTTGTTCATTCCCAAAGGTGGTCCTGGGAAACTGAAGATCTGAGTATAAAGGAACAACCAGGGAGCCTGTGAAGATGCAGAGAGCTTCTGCTAGTTTTACTGCACAGGGTAGACAAAAATTGCCATTCAGGGCCCACGGATGAGGAAGGGTTGTGGAAAATCGAGGCTTTCAGGTGGGACCCCTCATGATTACATCTTAGAAGTGGGGACCAAGTAGGAATAAGCGAGCCCTCACACAGTCTGAGGCAAAGCTGTAAATCATCTTAACCTCTGATTCTGCCCACAAGAAGCCAAAGTACATCCTTTTTGGAGGAAAATGACATTATCAATAGACTGAAATTATCTCCACTATTTTTTATAACCAGTGTCCAAAATTCAATAAAAATCATCAGGCGTATCAGGAGATGAGACCAAAGTAACAGAAAACTAAGGGAGGGGGGAAAAACTAGAAAAAGATCTACAGGGATTAAGATATTAGAGTTATCAGACATGGCTTTTGTAATAGAGCAATGTAAAAATTTCAATAGGAAAATCTATAAAATCACAATGACATCCATGAAGTCCTCCTTGATTCATACAAAATACACACATAAAAAATACAAAGGAGAAAATGATTGAGAAAAATGAGATACCAAAAACAGGTTTTGTTTATAGTAATCAAACTTCAAAATGCATTTTTAAAATTCTAATAAATAAATCATATAGAGGCCAACTTGGAAAAGTAAGCTTGTTAAAATGTTAGACGGCTACAGAACTCTCCAATCGTGTCACTGAAGATGAAAGACTTCCGACTTGTCCAAAGGATGAATCCTGCATCAAGAGAGCTTCTGGATAACATGCTACCAAAGTTCTTCCTGCATTATACTGCACACGCACAAAAACAACGGTGCTCCTCTCCACCCTGGACGTCAGACGTCTGAACACGCAGACCGCCTTTACCGACAACCGCACGGTACCTCGACAGCGCATGCAATCCTGCTCCTGCGTTACTCTCTTGCTCAAAGAGTTCCCGGTCTCCCACACCAACGTGGTGAGTCCACACGGAGGACAGAACGGAAACCAGGCGGCAGGGACAGCTGACTGTGGCTGACCGTGGAACAAACGTGGGGAAGGGGGTCTTAGGAGTCACACTCACCAGCTCGGTGCTCACAAGGTCCTTATGACACAGTGTGATGACCAGGACAAGAAAGCACAGAAGGACTACGGTACTTTCTTCCTTCTTCAGCCGAAGACGAATTTCATGAGTTACAAGCGGCTGGGGAACTGCCTTGTGCATTTCCACAAGCCCCTCAAACAGGACGGAGGAAGAGCTAGTTCCCGGGATACAGGCTGCTTGAACAGCAGCAACAAAACCCCGTGATGCTCTGCTTTGCAGATAAGAACGCCAAAGAGCCGGCCTGCTAAATCCAATATTCGCTTATTTTTTTTTTTTTTAAAGATTTTAGGTATTTATTTGCCGGCGGGGGGAGAGCACAAGCAGGGGGAGCGGCAGAGGGAGAGGGAGAAGCAGACTCCCCGCTGAGCAGGGAGCCTGATGTGGGGCTCGATCCCAGGACCCTGAGATCATGACCCAAGCCGAAGGCAGACACTTAGCCAACTGAGCCACCCAGGCGTCCCCTCCAATGATCGCTTATTAAGAATGTAATTTATTCACCAGAATTTGCTAAATAAGGAGGGAGTGGCAAATTTAAACAAAGCTGACAGACTTTGAGAGTTCACGTTTTTTTTACATATAAAAAGTCCCTATCCTTCTATCCCAGAAACAAGCTGAAGTTGGTGTGCACGAATGAAAGCCAAGACATAAGTGATACCGAAACAATTCTGCTACACCCTGGAAGTCAACGACATGACTGCCACAATTTTAGACCCAAAATTAATGAATTTTTTTTCAGCCAACTACTTGTGTGAGGCAGCAAAAATGTTAGAAAGTTAGATATACGTGTTGGCAGCTATCTTCAGTATGCTTCCGGAAATGTTTAGAAAGAATGGTTCAAGCAGTGCGCGATGCTTCCGTTCCCGGGCTTCCTTCAGTCGAACTCAGGATCATCACACAAATCTCCAAGGCCAGTGGTTAGTGAGGAGCGAGGTCTGACCTGGTCTAGAACCTAGTCCTTACCTAGTTATTATCGGAGAGGACAAGGTTAGTTGCCAGGGGACAACTCACTATCAGCAGTACCAGACTGTAGTAAGAGACAGTAATAGCAGGCCGTGGGGGGAAAGGAAAACGCCTGTATATTTTCAAAATTAAAGCTGACTATGAAAAACTTTTATTAAAAAATTTCAAATTTTGTTGAAATTTCAGATTTTTGTATTCCAGACATCCATTCTATGACACTGATATTTAGCTGTAGTTTCAGCTAAATATGACTTAACACTTGACCATTTGGCCAAAATGTGTATTCGGCATGCCTCCGATATTCAATCAGTGACATTCTATGAGGCATCTAAAACCTAAGGTAGCTTATGTAACGTACAGCACGGTGACTATTGTTATAACACTGTAGTGCGTAATTCAAAGTTGCTAAGAGATCTTAAAAGTTCTCATCACAAGAAAAGATGTTTAACTACGTATGACAACAGATGTTAAGTAGACTTGTGGGGATCATTTTACAATATTTACAAATATTATGTTGTACACCTGAAGCTAAATAGTGTTATATGTCAATTATACTTCAATTAAAAAAAAAATAAGGTAGCTTTAGACGTACTGACATGGAAAGATTATCTCAACTGTTACATGTTGGAAAAATCAAGTTTTAGTGCAGTATAAATAATATATATATGCAGACACACACATACACACAGTATATACACATACATATGTGTGTATCTATCACAAGAATACTAATAAATGCATAGAAATAAACCAAGACCATTATATACCTATTTTAAGAATGATTCTCTCTCAGAGGGTGGGATTGAAGGAGACTTTTCCTTTCTGCATAATACATTTTATCTAGTTGAATTTTCCTTTGTAAACAACAAGCACATGTTACTTTTGGAGCCTAGCCAGACAGAACTTGTAAGGAAATCTAGAAAAAAAGCTAAAATTTCTTGAGGGCAAGACCTTCTCAAAGTGCACTTAAGACAAAACATGCACAGATCTCATTGGCTGGAACCACAGAGATCATTCATTCTAACCCTCCCTTGATAGAACAATAAAGAACCTTAGGTCTAGAGAGGCTCAGTGGCCTGACCAAGGCCACATGGCCGGTTCATGGCTGGACACCAACACCTCTTGGCTCCTACCATTTATTATTATACCTATAACTAGCGAAGTTATTTCCACTAGGCTTCTTGGCTCTCTGAGCTCCCTAAGCCACAAACAAATAACAAATATTGATGACATCTGATATACTGTTTGATACACTGACATGTTTGAAGATATGAAAATACAAACTCAAAAATAAAGAATTCTTCATTTTAGGAAAGGAATCACTTCAGGTGTTCCTTTAAGTAACTACTATATGGCTTCTAAAAATGAAACTAAGTTTTATAGAACTCTGAGTACTCTGTTAATGATGGCATTGGAGAAATAAAGCGAATATACCAACTCTGTCACTGTATTAATAATACCCAGGATTCTCACTCTGCCTGACTTCTCAGATCGGTCTAACACAGGTCTCAGAATCAGTGACAAAGTGGACACTACACTTGTTAGGATTCTACGGTACCAATATGCTTTCAAAAAGCTTACCATCTAGTCCCAGGTAACACAGCTTTGAATTAGCAGCTTACCCTTTCAGCCCACCAGCGGAAGAGTGAAAGTACTTGATATAACCATAAAACCCTCCAACGGAAGTTCAGGTGGGATTACAAGGAACAACCTTTATGTGGAGAAAGAGAAACTTTGCAAAGACTTCCATCTTCGACAATACACATCGGGTGTATGTGAAGACTGAGTGTGAAAGACGGAAAATGTGCCCTTCTAATAATTCAGTAGTTGCAATTCCCATAACTGACATCTGTCCTAGGTATTTGGAGCTTTTTCTCACAAAACTGGCCCAGACCTCTGTGGTGCATCCCTTCAGAAACCAACTCTAGAAAGAAAGAGGAAGGGTTCACTAGAGCTCTGGATGAATACTGCATTTTAAGCTCCATTTTCCTGGCTCTTCTTTATTTTCCCCACAGCCCTTGGAATATGCCCTCAACCAGGACACATGTCTCTGGGAAGTCATAGGCTGACAAGTTCACGATCTTCATAAAAAGAGGGTATGCCCCAACAGTTACCACAATGGCTGCTGTAGAAAATGAAATGTACCTTTTTTTCTCTCTGAATTTCTCTATTCTCATATGTGAGAGATGACCTATTTGGAAGGTCAAGGGGGATCCTAGGTCCGCAGGCTGACACAGATCAAACCAAAGATGACCCGTAGCTCAGCTTATAGGACATAAAAAATCTTTGCTATCCAATCTCTAGCTTCCGTGGATGAACATTCTAGATGTAGATATCAAGCACTTGGATATTTACTGTAAAACAAAGCAACAGCTAACACTGTCCTTGTGAGGAAGATTATACAAGCCTCTGCCGTGATTAATGAAAAAGCTAGCTTGAGCCAAAAGAACGAGAGGAAAGGAGGATCTCTCCTCCTGCTCGACAGTGACCTATAATTAGCTTTCTCACCAGGTGTGGGGCCCCAAAAGCCCCTGAGCATCAAATATCCACACTGAGCACGACATAATAAGATGTGCCTATCTTTCCAACACCCCTAAAAAGTGGCTTCCCCATCCGCATGGATCGTGTGGAAGGAAAAGCCAAATACACTCGAGTGCCGTACGAGGGTTCTACGCTTTATGAGAGAAGGGTGCTGCTGACGTTCTAGAATTTAGAATCTAGCTGTTTTCCCCAAAAGTGGTTGGTGAATATTCTGTTAACCCTGTGCCACTGTCGACAATCTAGTAAAACCTCTCAGATCAATTATTTTCTGAAACAAGACCAACATCAAATCCCGGCACAGAATTCCAAGATGAGAGGAAATGATCAGACACAGCAAAGTAAAAAAGAGAACAGAAGAACCAGTCCTCAGACGGGCAATGGAATCATGAGATGAGATGTTAGAACTAACCTGTGGTAAAATAACGTATCCATTAGGAGTAGGTCTGGTTGCGTGTAACGAAGACCTGAGAATTTATGGCTTAACCAAGATAAGAAGTTATATCTAAATCAACCAAATGAAATCGAGACTTGGGCGGTCAAAGGCTGGTCTGGGGACACCTTCCAGTTCATTGCTCTGCCATTCCCATGAAGACCCTTCTTGTCAGGCCTCAAGATGATGACCAGAGCTCCTGCTATCCCACCAAAATTCCAGACAGCAGACAGAAAAAGACTTAGGGCCAAAAGGCATGTATCCTCTGTCTGTTATATTTCCCTGGAAACTACCATTGGACTTTTCCACTTATTTCTCTTTGGCCCATAACACTATCATATTGTTTTATCAAGCTACAAGGAACGCAGGATAATTAATTTCTTCCCAGGTGGCCATGAGCCCAGACAAGAATCAAGGGTTTGAAAGGAAAGCGAATGAATTTGGGGTGGGAAGCAAGTACCGCTGACCTTGACTAACATGGTTCTGAACTGCGCAGGTTTGCTTCTGCGCTTTGATAAATACCATAAATGTATTTTCTCCTAGGATTTTCTTTAAAATTTTTTTTTTAATCAGAGAGACAAAGTGCACAATCAGGGGGAGCAGAAGGCAGAGGGAGAAGCAGGCTCCCTGCTGAGCAAGGACCCCGATGCAGGACTCGGTCACAGGACCTTAGGACCATGACCCGAGCCAAAGGCAGACACCTAACTGGCTCAGCCACCCAGGTGCTCCTCTCATAGGATTTTCTTAACGTTTTCTTTTCTTCAGCTTACTGTATTCTAAGTATACAGTACATAATACATATGCAAAATACGTATTAATCAGCAGTTTATGTAATCAATAAGATTTCCAGTCAACAGCAACCTATCAGTAGTTACATTTGAGGGAAAGTCGAAAGTTATACAGGGATCTTCAACCGCAAGGGGGGTTGGCACCCCTAACTCCGTGTTGTTCAAGGGTCAACTGTACTCTGACAAATTACCAGAAGGTCCTACTCAAGGGGTAGTTACTTAACAAGGGTCCATTGCTACTATAGTGATTGTGCTCACTGAAGCGGGAGTTGTCTCCAATCATTTCAATGTAATAAATGTTAACATCCAAACTTCTTAAATAGTAGTTAAATTAACTTTAGAAAATAACATGCCTTTCAACTTTTTTCTCCAATTCTGAGAGGAAGCAAGTGTGGGAAAAATTTCTAGTTTCCAGCATAATGCAAGAACTTTTTAAAATAAATACTGTTATTAAATACATACATACATACTGTCTACTACCTTTCTCAGGGAAAATGGGCATATGTGAAATTAAACAACAATAACTTCAGGAGTAACAATTCATTTATTTGGTAATTTTTTCATTCTTTCATACATTTGTCAGCACAACTACGTGCCAAACACTACTGGGTACTAGTACTATAAATAGATAAGACACACACCCTGTTGTCCTTGCTCTAGGATTCGGAGTTGAACAAATCAAGAGGGGACTACAAGAAACAGAAAAACACAAGATTTAAAGGAAATCTAAATTCGTTCCCCAAACTCTAGAAGGGTTTGCACTCTCCCTTGTTTCACGTGTCTATACACATTATGGTGTGCGCATGGTGCTGACTTACTTAAAAGTTTCAGTCCACCCGACAGTTTACTTGTACTTTACAGCCTGACACCCAAACGTTAGTGAAAACCATCACACAAACCAAAGTTTCCAGGTCTAGCATCTGATGTAGACTGTCCTCTAATGCCATCAGCAATCTCACAATGACACACAGTTTACTTCCAGAGGGAGCAGATGGGGAAGGAAAGCTAGACCAATGCCCAACTGTCATGATCTAGGAAATAGCCTGACATCTGCAGAACGATGTTCAGATTCACACACACACGCACTCACCCACACCCCGGTACAGTAATACAGAGAATGCACAATCCCACTAGTACAGCGACACTCTTTTAAAGATCATTTTGAAACTCAGTAATGTGGTCTCATGGCAGAGCCAAACTTCGCCTGAATTTCACGGCTGACCCCTTTCACGGTCATCCATTGCTCCTCATTATCTCATTTTCTTGTCTACACGGAGTACTTCTTTTTGAAAGTCAATCTACTCTTATTATTACATACGTCTCTTAAACATGGTAATTTCTACCTTAACCTGCTCAAATTTTCTTCTTGGAATTAAAAGTTCTCTGTCAGGGGCGCCTGGGTGGCTCAGTCGTTAAGCGTCTGCCTTCGGCTCAGGGCGTGATCCCGGCGTTCTGGGATCAAGCCCCACATCAGGCTCCTCCGCTGGGAGCCTGCTTCTTCCTCTCCCACTCCCCCTGCTTGGGTTCCCTCTCTCGCTGGCTGGCTGTCTCTGTCAAATAAATAAATAAAATCTTTTTTTTAAAAAAAAAGTTATCCATCAAGGTTGATGTTAAATAATTAAAATCCTCAAACACTGCAATCCCCTGATGAAACCAATGGCTTGAAGCATACCCTCAGAGGATACCATGGGGTTTGCGGGAGAAAATGTCTGAACCCCATTCTATCAAGAATGAGGTTGTTTTCAATTTGTTGTTTACTTGCTAAATGTATTCCAGAGTCTCATAAATTAAGAAGTCTGACCTATATCTTTGACTTGTCTGGCTATTTTCGCACTGCACCTCAGTTCAGCGAGGCTGTCGGTAATAAGGGTGTTGATTCTCATTATTGACAGCTGTCTTACAGTGTACTTGGCTTTCTTAACCCATCTCTCAGGTACTAATTCATGTCTTTGTATAAAATCTGAATTCACACCTTTAACTGCTGACAGCTCTTCTTCCAGCTTCTACTCTCATTTGTAAGATTCCGTAAAGCCTCTTTTTAAAATCACTTAAGGATTTTCCTAATAGAATTCATTTCTCATAAACACCATATTCTCCATAAAAACCTCCAACTAAGCAGCTCTAGCAAGCACTGGTAGTACCCAGGCTGAAGAGAAGACATCTTGAGCCAACTGCTTTTAGTGAGGTCAACTCATGCAGGCAACACAGGACCTGTGAATGTTAGTTTCAACTTCTCCTTCCTTTTGGTTTTCTTTTTTAAACTTTCTTAATTCTGGTCTTGAGGGAATATCTAGAACGAGTCTGGTAGGGCAGCATGTCCCCAGAGAAGCAACATGAGCAGAGGCCTCAAGACAGAAGGGAGTTTGGCCATTTGAGGAGCAGAAGGAAGGCCAGGATGGCTGACGTGTGGTGAGCGGTGAAGGGGCAAAACGTGACTGAAGAGAAGCTGGGTCATATTATTCATGTGACCCAACATTTTCGACCAGTTACCAAGTTCCCCTGCTCAACAGTGTATTCCACCACAATAACCAGGCCTAGCGAAACTCAATTGGTCCTACTTAAACGTTAAACACATCTTACATGAGTACGCAAACACATACTAACTTGAAGTGACAGATATCCTTAAACTTTTTACAGATTAAATGAGACAACGCAAAAGAGTAAAAAAAATTTTTTTAAATAGCAGGGCCAAACTGTCACCTTCAAAACACATACAGTAGAGGATACAAAAGTTCTCTTTGTCGGCGCAGGGTAAGAGCTCATTCTCATGAACACTGCCATGGCTATAGGCCATCTCCCCAAGCCATTCTTGAGAACCTAGAACCCAAACATGAAGTTAAGGAATTTGGGGAGCTATCCTAACTGGTAATTAGCCCAGGGAAAAATTTTGTAGGACCTCTACGAAATGTTCGGGCACAGACAAATCTCCGTATCTACGAACATGCCACTTCTTTCTAATTAATACCCAGAGTCACCAATCTGGAGAGTGACAGAACTTCAGACCCCCTACACTGCCCCGCCCCACTAATGCTCTCTTTCTCCCACACTCTCTCAAATAGATAAAAAAAATTTTTTAAATCTGATGTATAAAAACACAAAATTATGGGGCACCTGGTTGGCTCAGTGGTTAAGCGTCTGCCTTCGGCTCAGGTCCTGATCCCAGGATCCTGGGATCGAGCCCCGCATCAGGCTCCCTGCTTGGTGGGAAGCCTGCTTCTCCCTCTCCTACTCCCCCTGCTTGTGTTCCCTCTCTCGCTGTCTATCAAATAAATAAATAAAATCTTTAAACACACACACACACAATTATAAGATACAGTAACTCAATAAATTGAATAACTTAGGGGTTATACCAAGCATTCATGAGCTCACATAAATACAGGTATTCTCCACTTTCCAAAGATTCACACTGTGCCACTTCACGTTTACAAAAGACCTATGCTAGTATGGTAGCAGTTTTTTTTTTTTTTTCCTGTAAAGGCATAAATCCTCTTCTGATTTCTTTCAGTTAGCAAAAACAGGTAGGAATGTAGGTTATTCATAAAAGTGAAATGGCGTAAAGCAAACTTCAAGAAAGCAGAGATACTCTTCACTTTAAGCTGTTTAGGCTTAAGAGAGCTTCATAGGAACACTCTACTTGCAGATAACAGGGGAAACCTGTACTGAGATCCCTTGACATATTTAAGATGTGACTGAACTTCCAAAAGCTTTACTGAAGACTTTTCAGAATCTCTTGTTAAACGGTGGGAACATCGGTGGATTATCCACAAAGAAACATCTGTGGTCTGGACGCTGTCAAGTGTTTCCAGTTTGAGGGTAGTTGGTGTTTTGTTGTACACTCAAACATTTTGCTTTTCACGGGTATTATCAAAAGTAGCAACAGTTTTTCAAAGTTTCACAGCTCAACTTAGAATTTGTACAAGTGAACGACCGGAGGAGTATCTCTAAATCACTGGTACATCTCTTATGTTTTAGGAGTAGAATGAGGGTAATAAACACTGGGTTGGTTTCCGCTTTCTTAAAGGAAGAATTATCTTCCACATCTTTTTACTACGACTATATGAGACACTTAGGCCATGCAAGGTTCAAATGGAATCTGTTTACCAAACTCCATTTGATAAGTTTTAGCAATCATTTGACATAATTCACCAGCTTTTCTCTATTTCTGTTTCCAGGAGATGCCATTGGGCAGAATTCAGCAAGTTAAGGGCCTATTTTAAGCACTCACATATGCAAATTTTGCCCCATCTGGAGCATTCCTGATATTAACCAGATAACATGCCTTTTTTTTCTTGTATCTGCTTCTAAGGTATAAGGTCTCTTGTTAATGACAGTAATTACATAATAAATTAATACTATCAAATACACAGATAATGCTTAAATATCTCCATAAAATGGTTGGGTTTCTCTGGTGGGGGTTTCTCTGGTGGTATGGGGGGCAGGGAGCAGTGAGATTGTTTTTTATTATAGTTGATGAACTTGTGTATTCAAATCATGATCAAAAGAAATTCCCCACAATGTCTCTTAAATATCTTTATTATTCATAATTTATCTGTTGAGGAAACCAGATCATTTGACCTGTCAGGTCTGTTTTTGTTTTTGTTTGTTTTACTTCCTGGAGTTTACTGATTTGTACTCTCATGTTATCGAATCTGTTCTTTTATTCCTTATATTTCCTATAAAATGGTAGTTAGAACTAGAGGCTTGATCCAATTGAATTATCTTATGTTTTTAACATCAGAAAATAGAAAAAAAATTTAAGATTTTACTTATTTCAGAGAGCACGTGCACGTGCAGAGTGGAGGGCAGTGGAGACAGAGAAGGATAAGCAGACTCCCCACTGAGCAGGGAGCCTGATGCAGGGCTTTTAACATCAGAAAATTAGGGGTGCCTGGGTGGGGCAGTCGTTGAGCGTCTGCCTTCGGCTCAGGGCCTGATCCCAGGGTCCTGGGATCGAGCCCCACATCGGGCTCCCTGCTATGCTGGGAGCCTGCTTCTTCCTCTCCCACTCCCCCTATTGTGTTCCCTCTCTCGCTGGCTGGCTGTCAAATAAATAAATAAAATCTTAAAAAAAAAAAAAAAAAGAAAAGAAAATTAGTTGAAATTTATTTTTTTAATTTTTAAAATATTTTATTTATTTATTTGAGAGAGAACAGAGCGGGGAGTGGGGCCGGGAAGGGGTAGAGGGAGAAGCAGACTATCCCCTAAGCAGGGAGCCTGACGCAGGGGCTCGATCCCAGGACCCCGGGGTCATGACTTGAGCCAAAGGCAGAGGCTTAATTGACTGAGCCGCCCAGGGCCCCAGAAAATCAACTGAAATTTGAAAGGACAGAGTCCAAGTTTGGATAAAGGTGTAATGTTGGCTTTTCAGGTTACCTGGACAGGAGGAAAGTATCCCAGACCTACTTTTTTGCCTGAAATTTTTAGGAAATGCACAGATCCTAAAATTGCTCATCGGTAATAGCATTTAGTAGTGAAATCAAAATAAGTTATAACAGAGGAAAGTTTTTCTTTTAAATGATTGATAATGTACATCCTGTATTGTCATCAAAAATGACGTCATATAAAAACTAAGATGTTAGTTGACAAATTTTATTCAGATGAGAACAGGTTAGATCATGATCACCCAAGGAAATGGTTGTATACTTGTATCCAGTTTTTGTTTTTTTGTTTTTTAAGATTGTATTTATTTGAGAGAGCGAGCGCACGGGAGCAAGTGCACAAGCAGGGGGAGGGGCAGAGGGAGAGGGAGCAGCAGACTCCCCACCGAGTGGGGACCCCGACATGACCCCAGGATCATAACCTGAGCTGAAGGCAGATGCTTAAACTACTGAGCCGCCCAGGCGCCCCTACTTGTATCCAGTTTTGAACCCACTTTCTTTTCAGAGGAAAAAGGGTGGCAAGTAAAAGAAGAGTCACCTTGCACGCCACCTTCCCATCTCTGTAATTTTGAGATGGAGCACAAAGAGGAGCAGACTCATGCCCAAGGTAAAGCCAGAACTCTGCTCTAGGAAATTTCAAAAAGCAGTGCATAGAGATTTCTAAAGGGGAAATTACAATACGCTGGGCTGGCTGCTTTGTGGGGCTCACGGAGTGACTCTTGTCCCTGCAGAGTTCACACACTGAAGGAAAAGAAAGGGGTCGTGCACATGGGTCCCACATCCCAAGATATACGCCCCCTCAAAGCCCACAGGTTGGTCCTTTCATTTCCTCTGCTGAATATGGCAAATGGACAGCCTTCTTTCCTTTCACTAACGCAGGGCTTCCAGCACTAAGGGAAGGGAACCTAAACTCCTTTTCTGCTGCCCTACACGCCTATGTCCAGTGAACTGTACTCGTGTTTTTAAGTTCAATTTCAGTGAATGATACATAACATGCTCATTTTTTAATACTATCATTGTGAAGATATAATATTGCTAAAATGGCCTTTATGTCAGAATTGTAATGGAATTGTAAGGTGGTATTTTGCTACAAAATAAAATTTCAATTTTTATCACCCCTTTTCAGGAGATGTTAAGATTTTCTCTTTTCTAGTGGTGAATGAGAAAAAAATAGCTATTTGAAATGTCAATGTTTCTAAGCCCATTATATATTTAAAGCTGTTCAAATGTAATAAATGCTGGCATTGCTTTCCTTTGGTTTCTTTTGGGAGAGGTCCATCCTGCTGCCAAATGAGAAGATTTTTTTTTTTAAACAGTTACATGTGACATTTAAAAGCTGATAATCCTATTTATAGATGTAGTCTTTCAAGGTCTCTAGAGAAAGCTTAGATTATATAGTTTACATATTTTTTTTGAAACTTGAAAAAATTTTAATAACTTGTATAATACATGGTCAACTCTTCACTTTTCTTGGTTTGGCTGCTGGGCCTATGATCCCCTAATGTCATGAAGACCATAGAAGATTGGCTTCACAGTGCAACACTTAGCAACGAATAATCACAACCTACATCATCACCACCTACGTGAAGAAGAAAATGGCCACGAAACGGACACCAGAGTAGAAAGGCAGAGATCTGCACTACGTGGAGGGTCCTCAATGTAAAGGGACAGAGCTCACACTTAGACTTCAAGTTCTCAGAGCGGCGCCACTTATCAAGGACTATGAACCGCCATGTGTGTGGGGTACAAAAGGCCACGTGATCTTAACCACGTAAGATCCAAGATGACCTGTTAGCTCTGACCCAAGACTATGAACCAAAGCCCAGAGCCCACTCTCAGCTGCTCCTGCCACCCAGCGCCCGGGCAGGACCCACAGGGGTCAGAGCAGACGGTCAGCCCAGGAAAGGGCTTCCTCTCATCAACGCTGCTAGCGCCAGGTAACTGGTTACATGTAAAAACTGCATCTGGCTCGAGAACGTCAGCTCCAATGATCATATAATG
>NW_024426119.1:659065-724561 GCF_017311325.1 Ursus maritimus | reverse complement strand
CCCCCCCCCCCCCCCCCCCCCCCGGTGACAAGGGGTAAAAGTAACTAGACATCACGGCTGTAACGGGAAATTCATCAAGTATAAAGATTTCAAGATCTTTTTTTATTTTAGAAAGTTTTACAGAAACAACAGGGATTACCTGACAGATTCAAGGACACTATTCTAGGTCAGTGAATATTCGATGGCACTTTTAAAGGTGAGCAGTGGGTTTTCTCAGACGTGATTCAGGGTGCCAAGGGAAAACTGAGATCGGCCTGAAGGATACACCAGGTCAGATTCTCAGACCCAACTCTCAGAGAGAGGAAAGAAGTACAGTGAGCCACTGGAACAAAACGGGGGTTTTTAACCCAGGAGATTCATTTTGGTAAATAAAGTATGACACGCTGCGCTTGTACAGTAGTTAAACGAGGAGGCTCTGAAGTCAGACTCCCTGAGTTTGAATCCAGGCCCCACTATCTAGTGGCTGTTGGTCTTTAAGAAAGTGCTTTGGGGGGCACCTGGGGGGCGCAGTCGTTAAGCGTCTGCCTTCGGCTCAGGGCGTAACCCCGGAGTCTGGGATCGAGTCCCACATCGGACTCCTCCGCTGGGAGCCTGCTTCTTCCTCTCCCACTCCCCCTGCTGTGTTCCCTCTCTCGCTGGCTGTATCTCTGTCAAATAAATAAATAAAATCTTTAAAAAAAAAAAAAAGTGCCTTGAACTTTTTTTTTTGTTATGTTAGTCACCATATGGTACATCATTCGTTTTTGATGTTGTGTCCCATGATTCATTTTTTGCGTATAACACCCAGTGCTCATTACAACATGTGCCCTCTTTAATACCCATCAACGGGCTATCCCATCCCCTCATTCCCTCGCCTCTGAAACCCTCAGATTGTTTGAACTTTCCATGCCTCCTGTTCCTTTCTGTCAGATGGGGAGAATAATAGTTACTAGCTTCGCAGGGATATGAGGCGTAAACAAGCTATGCGTATAAATTGTTTTACCATAGTCACTGGCAGGTGGCAAATGCTTAGTGACATTTATTGTAAATCTAATCACCGAACAGCAAGTAGAGGCGATGATACGACTCCATCCTGAGATACTCCGTGCCCCCAAAAGACAAGTCACGCCAAGGCTCTCCCAAAAATGTCACTTAATTCATCTAGAACTCAGGCTGAGCTCCCTGTACCAATTTTGGAAAGATATCATAGCAAAGAAAACCACCTTCTGCCGTAGGACCACAGAAGTTCAATGAAATTGAAAGGGTGATTGCCAAGTATTGTGACTGATTGCTTGAAAGCTCACGTTTGCTTTCTACTGTAATAAATTTTTACTGTAATGTTGAATGAGTAAACAAAAAGGGTAAGGTTAGAAATTCTACCCGATTAATCGCCTTTAAAAACCAATCATCTATTGCCAATCATCAAGTGTTGAGCCTAAATTACAAGGACTATAGAAAGAACTGACATTATTCTAAGAACTGAAAAGTACTTTTCAGAGTATGATGTGAAACAACAAAAAACACATTATAAATTGTTTTTATCATGATAAAAACATAAATACTAAATATTAAATTTCTTTGTTTAAAAGTAATTCTATACCAAATACCCATACAAAATTTCTCATCATCACAAAAAAATATTTGGAGTAAGAGGGAAAGTACTAATCTCAAGATTCACCCGTCAATGTGTCAGTATAGTTCCAATGACCTAATCAGCCTCACGTTCACCTTGTTCATCTGTGTAACTCGTCAATATTATAGAACCAAACCTGCCTCACCACTGTGTATTTTTTAAATGGTACTTAGTCATTTGGTTCCAATTTGCTGGAAGGAAAAATCCACATAGTATAAGGTAACTAAATCTGAACTTAGTTTATGTCTTACTTAGATAATAGTTAATTGATTTGATACATAAGAAAACCAAAATATCTTCTAAAATAACAGCTAATCTTCCTTTAATAGGAAAGCACTTTTTAAAGTAGAGAATAATGTGTTAAAACTTACTTCTGTTCATTTCTGGCTACCACTTTCCAAGTTTTAATATCAAGAAATTTATTTTTTTTTTTAAAGATTTTATTTATTTGACAGAGATAGAGACAGCCAGCGAGAGAGGGAACACAAGCAGGGGGAGTGGGAGAGGAAGAAGCAGGCCCACAGCAGAAGAGCCTGATGTGGGGCTCGATCCCAGATCGCCGGGATCACGCCCTGAGCCGAAGGCAGACGCTTAACCGCTGTGCCACCCAGGCGCCCCTAATATCAAGAAATTTAAATCAGCTAAGGGAATCTACCTGAAAAACTAGGGAAATTCAGTAGACGACTGATGACAAGATAAATGGGGGGGGAAAAAATCAGTAACTTTTCCCACATACTATCAATAAACAACCAGCTAATGGCGGGAAAGGAGTAGAAGAACCCCTACAAATGTCAAGACTTGTATGAAGAAAAGCGTAAAACTATAAAGAAGGATTCTTGTTTATTCATTTAACAAAATCATACTAAGAACCGGACTGTATTAAGTGCCAGAAGATTGTATTAAGTGTCCCATCATATAGGCCAGTGGTGCCCTCAATGAGTTCACGGTTACGTACATAAGCAATTACACAACATACAATGATGGACACGAAGTCTTAGAGGAGCACGGTGTGTATGTTGGGAGGATCATTACTTCAGGCCAGGCAGTGTCAGGTGAAGGCTCCCGGATAAGATGATGCCCGACCTGAAGGTTGACAAAGAGATGGCCGGGCAAAACGCCAGGAAACTGTCACTTCACGCAGAGCCAGAATCAGAAAGTGAGAAAATGCCGGTACTGCGGGTATCTTCAGCACTTTTGTGTTACTAGAGCGTACAATTCGAGAACGGAGTCGTGGAAAGCAGGGAGGTATAAATGGAAAAAGAGAACAGTTCTGGATGAAATCTTAAAACTGTGGAGACGTCAATTCTCCCTAAATACTTATATTCAAAGCAATTCTAAGCAAAATCCCAACTGTGGGTAGGGGGAGAATTTGTCAACTATTCTCTTGTTTCATCTGCAAGAGTAAATGCCTGAGAACAAAGACCTTCCTGACATTTTTTAAATAACAAGGAAGAATGAACCCTACCTACCAAATCAAAATACCAGATTATTAAGTTATAGTCATTAAACAGTATAGTCCTGACAGAGGACTAGGAAAATAGAGTACACACTTTAGAAAGACACCCAGGCATAAAACTTTGTATGTGATGAAGATGTCATTTCAGAGTAGTGGGGGAAAAAACATAAAAGCCAATGAGTAGGGTAACTGGCTATCTGTATAAAAGAAAATTTACATCAGGTCTTCACTTTTCTTGCTACACACACACAATTTCAGATAAACTTAAATCGTAAATGTAAAAAAAAAGAAACAAGAAAAATCCTACAACAAACCAGAAGGGAAAGTCTTACTATCTTAGAATGGAGTAGGGCTTTTCACGGCAAGACCTGACACTCAGAAAATCCGTAAAGGAAAAGATTAACAGAGTTTACTGCTCAAAACTGAAAACTTCTGTTAGACAAAAGACACTAAGATTAGAAAAAGACTGACTTGGATAAAAAATATTAGCAACATAAAAAAGAGAAAGGGCTGATATCCTTAATATACCAAGAGTGCCTACAGACCAGCTCCGAGAAGACACTCAACAGAACAGAACTGAGAACAAAAGAGGCAAATTAAGCACAAAGGAAGAGATGTTCGAAATTGCTCGTTGTTAGAAAATTCAAGTTTAAACAACCATCAGAGACCATTTCACTTCCTGACCATTATACACAAAAATTTAAAACAGTAACTGGGTTCGTAAGAAGGGGCAGAGATGGGGCATTTATATTGTTAGTGGAAATGTACGCTGGAACAGCCTTTTAAAAAGGATAGGGCAGCACCTATCAAAATGGACTAAAGTGAGTCTACTTTTAGGACTCAATGTACGTGTGCAAGCAATATTTATAAAAACGAAAAACCAAGGATCACCCTAAATATCCAGTAATAGAATGACTCACAGCACATTCCTAATACAGCATATTACACAGCGGTTCAAAAGAATGAGACAGGTCTGCGTAGCCAACACAGAAGAATGTCTGTGACGCACTTTGGAGCCGAAAGAACGAGGTAAGCAACACCCCTGGGTCGGGGCCCTAGGACAGCCTCCAGTTTCAGTCATTCGCTAGAAGGACTTCACGGACTCAACACGTGGTTGAGCTGTAGGTAGGATTTATTACAGCAAAAGGCACAAAGCAAAATCAGGCTAGAGAAAAGGTGCATGGGGTGGAAGTCCAGAGTCCCAAGTTCCCGAGAGTCCTGTCCCAGTGGGGTCCCACTGGATGTGCTTGATTCCTCCAACAGTGAGATAGGACAATGCATGTAAAATGTTATCTAGCAGGGAAGGCTCATTAAAGACTTGGTACCGGGGTTCTCACTGGGGGCTGATCACATAGGCACTCTCTACCTACTCTGTTTTCAAATTCCAGACACGCAAGAGGAAAGCAGGTGTCCGACATACCCTGTACTGTCCATAAAACAATCGGGGTTCTGGGAACAGTCAGAATCTTCCCACATTCCGAGTTCCCAGACACCAGCCAAGGGCCAAGCTTGCAAGCAGGCCTTCCTTCAGATAAGCAGTCTGAAGCCTGCTGTGTTTAGTCTCTTTCTGTACAACCCTGAAAAGTAAAAACAAACTATATAATGGGAAGAAGATATAAAGTCGGGACAACTAGGTTCTAGTTTCATCTTAGATAACTCCGTTTTCTCAGCTGTCAGATTCACTCCCTCTTTCATACACTGGCTCAACATTTATCGACCACCTATTCTGGAGTCCCAGGTGCGGGCGATACAGTGTTGAGTAACACAAAGTCCCCGGCCTCTTGGAGCCTGTGCTCTGTCCACACAAGACAAATACGTAATGTGTCAAGGGGTGGTCAGTGCTGTGAAGAACAAAGCAGGGTGACAACAGCTGGGGCCAGGAAGGAAGGCGAGGGAGGACTGGTGTTTACTATGGAGAGGTCGAGGAAGCCTCTCCAGCAGGGAACGTCCTGCAGAGCTCTGAAGGAAGCAAGGAAGGGAGCTTGCAGATTCTTGGGGGAAAAGTGACCCAAGAGGAGGGGAGAACATACAAAGGCCTTGAGATGACGCTTCACACACCTGAACAACAGCAGAGTCCAGAGTGGCCAAAACTAGGAGTCATTGCCTTTCTTCACAGGATTGTGTGAGGACCTAAAAACAATGTAAATGTACTTCAAAAGCCAAGCTGGCATTTTTATTAAATAGTGTTCATCTTGGAGAGTCTATTATCCATAGAAAATATTTTTGGAATTATTTTTTCCTATTCTGGTAACTCACGTAAGATGTACATTTTTTTTTAAGATTTATTTGAGGTGGGGGAGGGGAAGAGGGAGAGAAAAACTCAAGCGGACTACGCACTGAGTGTGGAGCCTGACCCAGGGATCCCACGACCCTGAGATCACCACCCGAGCCAAAACCAAGAGTCAGACACTCAAGTGACTGCTCCACCCCGGCACCCCAAGATGTACTCTTACAGATACTCAGAAAAGATTATGCTTTTAATTTATGCGTCCTTGAAAATATACCTTTCAGCAAATATTTAGTGACTATGTTTTATATTTCAAACATTTTTCAGATTTCTAAATAAAAATATCAAGAATGTATTTTATTAACAAAACTATAAAAATGGGCATCTTTTTGCCCTTCAACAGATGACTGGATTAAGAAGCTGTGGTCCATATATACAATGGAATATTACTCAGCCATCAGAAAGAACGAGTTCTCAACATTTGCTGCAACATGGACGGCACTGGAGGAGATAATGCTAAGTGAAATAAGTCAAGCAGAGAAAGACAATTATCATATGGTTTCTCTCATCTATGGAACGTAAGAACTAGGAAGATCGGTAGGGGAAGAAAGGGATAAAGAAAGGGGGGGTAATCAGAAGGCGGAATGAAGCATGAGAGATTATGGACTCTGAGAAACAAACTGAGGGCCTCAGAGGGGAGGGGGGTGGGGGACTGGGACAGACCGGTGATGGGTAGTAAGGAGGGCACGTATTGCATGGTGCACTGGGTGTTATATGCAAGTAATGAGTCATCGAGCCTCACATAGGAAACCAGGGATGTACTGTATGGTGACTAACATAATATAATAAAAAAAACATTTAAAAAATAAATAAATAAATAAATAAAATAAAATATTCCTCTTGCTACGAGTAAGCAAGTTTCAGAAGTCGAGCCCCAGGGGAAGTTAACATACTGGAGGAGAGTCATACAAAGCAGCCTTGCCTGTACGAGAAAGCAGTATCTCCCCGGGAATTTTCTGCTTTTAAACTATTTTTTGCAACACATAATGACTTCACATAAATTCTTTTGAAACTTGTCCCTTTTGTGCTTTCTCTTTCCTGAACAGAAACTGTGGTCACTGCTGCTGGGAAAACAGAAGTGGCCGGAGCGGTCCTGGAACAGCAGGCAGAGGCGGGCCTGCACCTGCCCCTCTCTGAGCGACCTGCGGCTCTCGGCCAACGTGCGCTCCGCCACCGGAGCAGCCGGAGTACGATCGCAGTGCTCCTTCGGCGAGAGCAAGCTCCTCCTCGAGGTCTGTCAAACAGAAAAGAGTGGCAGGAAGGAACGACACTGAAGCCAAGAATTTTAAATAGCTCTTCCCCAGCTCCTACACGTGGGGGGCTGGGAAGGAGCTGCCGAGTCCCGTCGCATCTCCAGGGGAGCGCGCTCTGGAGACGGTGCTCACAGAACACGAAGGCCTGACAGGCCTCTCTCAGGATCTCACCTCCCTCTCCTGCTGAGAGCTTCCACTCGGGAAGACTGCAGGCAAGCGACGAGCTGCTTTCCTTCCACTGACAGCTAAGACCAAAAACCCAACGAAAAGTGAACCAGCACACGTGGTTGGGGTGATGGGGTTTATTCCCCATTTAAAAAAAAAAAAAAATCTGTCAAATTCCATCCTATAGCTAATTCTTCGAGGTTCACACTTCAGCATAATGCTATGGTTTTGGCGTTTTTGATTCTTAACCTATGACCTATATTTCTGGAAACTGGAATTACCGGGCCCAAGGATAAAGTATAATTTGACACGATTTCTGCATGTTGCTCTACTGACCTACCGAATCCGATTTAAAGTCCGCCTACAATGTGCTCACCCACTTTTGCACATGTATTTATTAAGTACCTATCGGCCAGACTAGAAGCTGGAGATTACAGAAGGTGAAACAAAGTCCCTGCTCTCTTGAAATTTATACTCTACTGTTAATATGTCTACTAAAGGGAAAAAGACATTTAATTCACTTCTTTCCCAAAGTCCTATCAATAACTGTTGTACTTATGTTCACAATTGTAGTAAGTAGAAGGTTTCTTATTAAGCATATTTATCATGTATATGAGGTGTAAGTTTTCTCGCTTACTAAAACAGCATAATGGCGTTTAATTTACTTGATTATGAAACTATCCATTTTTCCACATAATTTTTCCTAACTGATATTTCCTTAGATGCTCATTGTTACGTCCAGTCTATGTGACTAAAAGGTGGTATCTGGGAACTAAACCTCAGGCCACATGTTGGACACCCCAGCTCTATCGCGTAGCAGGATCTGAGAACGTTCCTGTCTTGAAAGCGTTTTCTTCTAAGTTTCCTCAAGGGCTTAGAGTCACGGCTTTCACATCCATACTCAGGCGTTCAGACACGATCTCTGCTGGGCATCCTCCTGAATTCATTCCTTTTCTGCCTCTGTTGTGTGGCAATACCTTTATTTTATTAATCAGACCTGGATTTTAATAGATTTGTTGTCTTTGAACCTTAACCTACTGGTTTTCCCATTGTTATGGTTCCTCTTGGGTTCATATTTTCTACCTCACAGATATCTCGTGCATGTATACATTGTTGACGATCCGTATGGATGATTCCTGGAATCCGTTACCACGATCTCTTAACTGAATTATTGCAGTACCGTTGCGGTAGGGCCGCTGGTTTACCTAACTCCAGCATGGTTTTGTCAGGTCCCCAGCAGCTCCACCAGGGAGGCCGAACAATCCGTTTCTATGTTACATTCACACTGATTAAGAATGCAAATCTGATCCTGCCAGCCAGCCATCTAAACCTCTTTTCAGTTGTCCTCCACTGTTATTAGATGAAGTTTAACATCGATTTCCAGCCAAGATGGAGTAGCAGGAACCCAACTTATCCTCTCCCTGAAACAACCGGAGAATCTGGTGGGGTGGGTGGTGAGGAACGAGGCAGAGTCCAGCAACCTCTCTGAGATGGCACAAGGAACTACGAATCCAGGGAAATAAGGTAAACAGTCTTCAGGAGAGAATTCCAGGGAGGAGGGTGCTTGAGAGAGAGAACTCTGCAGGTCTCGAGAGGGTCCCCCTCCAGTGTTCAGCAGAACATGATCACTGCAAAAGTGTGAGGAACTGCTCAAGACCAAGAAAATAATAAGCCAGAAGAATTACAGGTACTAGCTGGTACTCAAACAGGGCCGGGGAACAGCGCCTTGTTCCCACCAGTCAGGCTAGAGAATTTAATAATTCATGGTGCCTCTGGTAGAGAATTCAAAGGGTCTTGGCTCCAACAGTAGGAATAATTAATTCCACAGTAAACATTGCTCTGGTCCCATGTAAAGAATCTTAAATGCATTATCAAAATGATTAAACTGTTTCCAAGTAAAACTTCACTGCAGCCCAGAACAAAACTACCTAAGATTTATAGGAATACAAAATTATGAAACGCCCAACAAGGTAAGACTTACAATTTCTGACATGCAATCAAAAACTACCTTATGCAAAGAAGCAGGAAGAGAATTCTCCCTAATGAGGACAATAAACAATCAATTGAAACCAAGTCAGAACTGACATAGATATTAAAATAAGAAAATGACATCATGGCTTATTAACACAGCTTACGTCCCCCAGTTCAATCTGGACCGCAACTAATTCTCCAGCCCTCAAGTCTCAACAGTCCATACTTAAGCCCTACCGAATTTATTTCAGTACTTCAGAAACACCATGCTCTTTCTTGCTTTCACTGTTAGCTATCTCCCCTGGCTGTAAGGCTTGTCCATCCAGTGTGGTGTGCAAGGAAACTGTCTAAAGAAAAAAAAATTCCCAATTTGATGTGTTTAGCAATATCAACGGTGTAAATACTCCCACTATGACCAATTTCAGGTTATCAATGGTTCAACAACCAGCTTGTAAAGTTCCTGGATTTTTAACTATCAACTCTCATGAGCTGGCACGAGCCTGCCTTCGTCCCTGCCATCACCTACTTGCAGCCTAATCACTCATCCTCAGCTCTCAAGGTCAGCATCAGTTCCCCTGGGAAGCTTCCATGATCCTTCAAATGTAAGTTACATGTTCCTTTTCTGTGCTCCCATGATACACTGCACTTTCATCATTAAGGTGCTAAAGATATTCTCTCTTTTTGTACTTGTCTGATCCATAAGCCCCAAGAGGGCAGCTAGGGTGCCCACCTTATTCATTACTCTACCTGCAGAGCATTAGCACAATAGCTAGCACATAAGAACACTCAATAAAAATCAGCTGAATGAGCAGTAAAAAGGAGCATACTGATGTATTCAACAGCATAGATGAATTTCCAATGCATTAGGCGCTGTGAAAGACACAAAAGGCTACATGCTCTAAATTCCCATTTATGTGACTTTCTGAAAATGACAAAACCCACAAATCAGTGGTTGCCAGGGGCTGGGAGGAGAGAGAGGGGATTGCAATGGAATACAAAGAAACTCTTTGGACTGCTGGAAATGTTCTGTATCTTAATATTGTGGCGGTAGCCACAGACTATATACGTTTATAAAACTGTATAACTAAAAAGGTTGAATTTTACTGTATGTGAATTGTATCTCAAAAACTAATTTATTTTTAAAAAACATAGTTGAATGAATCTTATCAGTGCTGAAGAGATGATGAAAGAGCAAATTACACCCCAAACTTTTAACCAATTTACAGCATAATGGGCAGAGGGGTGGGGGGAGGGGCGGCCGCAGCGGCCGAGGTAGAGGTTCGATAAACTCACTGTATCAGTTTCCAAGAGCTGCCTTAACAAAGTACCACACTCTGGATGGCTTAAAACAGCAGCAACATATTCTCTCACAGTTCTGGAGGCGAAAAGTTCAATAGGACGGTGTTGCAGGGCCACGCTGTCTCTGAAGGCTCCAGGACAGGATCCTTCCTCGCCTCTTTCCAGCTTCCAGTATCACTGGCAATCCTGGCTGTTCCTTACCTGCTAGCTGCATCGCTCCCATCTCTGCCTCTGTCGCATGGAGCTCCCTCTCTCTCCTCTGTGTCTCTATGCAAATTTCCCTCTTCTTCTAAGGACACTACTCATTGGATTAGGGCCCACCCTCATCCAGTAGGATCTCATCTTAATTTGATTATATTTGCAAAGATCTAATTAAAAAACAAAGTAATATTCACAAGTAGTGGGTGTTAAGACTTGAATAGATCTTTCGAGGGGACATAATTCAATCAGTAACACAAACAGCTGTGAAACAAGGCAGAACTATGACAGCACAAAAAGAAGTAGAAAGTGCTTTCTATGGTTCTGAAGCTCTAGGGGACTTAAGAGAGGGCCCTCACATGATTTTAAAAATAGTATTTGAGGGGCGCCCGGGTGGCTCAGTCGTTAAGCGTCTGCCTTCGGCTCAGGGCGTGATCCTGGCGTTATGGGATCAAGCCCCACATCAGGCTCCTCTGCTGGGAGCCTGCTTCTTCCTCTCCCACTCCCCCTGCCTGTGTTCCCTCTCTCGCTGGCTGTGTCTCTCTGTCAAATAAATAAATAAAACTTTAAAAAAAAATAGTATTTGAAATGGTCCTGATGGAAGGATATGATTTAGCCCAAGAGGCATGACGGAGACGGTGAGGACATGCTAAGGGAGAAATGCTAGAGGGTTACAGACAGAGGCAGGAAAGGGTGACCATCAGGAAGGAGTCCAATCTGATGAACCTATGTGTGATACACTGGAAATGTAGGTGGGAACCAGGGAGCAGGGGGTCGAATGCCTAAATAAAGAGGCTGTGCTTCATTCAGCAGATGTTTTAGGGCCACTGGGGGAGGTGGGGCAGTGGTACAAACAGCCCTCTTTTGTCAGCCCTGCTCAGATAACACAGTGAAGAGGTTCACATGATATTGAGTAAGGAAAGGGTTAAGGAATAGGCAGGGAGAGGTAGGGGCCCTGCCAGGCTCTGAAACTACTCCCAGCAGGCAACAGGCTGAGCCAGAGTGAACAAGAGATACGGGAACAGACCAGACCACCTGGCCCAGGACTTGAGGGAGTATTTTTCTTTGGCAGCTACGTTATCATCACAGAAAATGACTAAACCTCGAAGAAGTCAGTCATTAAGGGGTTATCAACAGTCCCTGCTCAAACCAAGACAGCGCAAGAATCTCAAGGCCGCAAATTCCCTGGTCAAGTTTTCAATAAAAGATCGGCCCTAAAAGTCCTCTGTGGCGACCCATTTGGGACCCTTCTCACTCTAGAGAGCTTTTCCTTTCCTTTCTGCTCTCACTTTCACTTAATAAACTTTCACTTCACCCTTTTGTGTCCGTGAGATTCAAGGACTCCGAGAGACAAGAACCCTGCAATCTTGCAACAACATGGCAGGGGACTTTTCTTTTCCTTCCTTCCCTCTCTCCTTCCCTCCTTCCCTCTTTTCCCTGCCTCCCTCCTTTCCTCCCTCCATCCCTCCCTCCCTCCTTTTTTAAAGATTTATTTTAGAGAGAGAGAGGGTGAGAAAGAGAGCAGAGGCAGGGGCAGAGGCAGAGGGAGAGAATCTCAAGCAGACTCCCCACGGAACACAGAGCCCACACAGGGCTCCATCTCATGACTCGGCCGGAAATGAAGAGTTGGACGCTTAACCGATTAATGGACTGAGCCCCCCAGGTGCCCCAACAGGGAACTTTTCCAATGTGATTCTTTGGACTGTTCACATCACCCAGGTAGCAGTTACTGATGCCTAAACTGACTTTTCCCTACAGATCCGGAAAACATATAACATCAAAACTAGAAACAGCTGGAGGGACCCAAACATCTTGCTAGTGTGTTTAATCTACTTCATTCATGTGCTGAGATACAGTTCCCTCTGGAAAATGCAACATTACTTCGAAGCGTTCATATTTATTTGCTTCAGTAAAAGCCTATTCTATTGTTAACTTGCAAGCTGGCATACAAAATTTAGTAAGATTTGTGATTTGTAGAGAAACTATTCTCCTAGGTAATTCCTCTTTCCAAAAAAAAAAAAAAAAAAAAGTCTGCCCAGAATGCAAACCAACTCACCTCTGAACAGCGCTGAAGATCCTCGCACTCTACTTAGGTTATTCTTCACATACAAGAAGAAAGTCATGTGCAAACAAGTACACAGAACAGAGAATGTAACTGACGGCAACTCTGCTGAAACTCACAGCTAGAAAGCCAAGGTCACAATTATTGCACGTATTCTCGCCTACCATCTGCATCTGTACTTAAGAACCTTTCCCCTCACCCCCCAACCCCCCTTTCTTCTAAACCCTTTCCTAGGACTATGCAGTTTTAATTGCTCTATGGAAATAAGTCCTTGAAACCCTTTGGGATCCAGAAGGTCACCTCTCCCACAAAGCTACATTGTGTCTAAATGTTCTCAACTGTCTGAAATTACAGCAACTCTAGTGTGGAAAAACTCTAGTGTGGATAGTTTCTGAAAAACAATTTTTGAAAAATTTTAATACAAAAATTCTGACTGCAGAGCCAGATAAGTCACCTAAAATATCACTTTGGTGTCATATTTCTTTCAATTGTAGTGTAATTTCCTTAAGGTCAAAAACTTGACATTCAGCTATAGTTGACAACTTTAAATCAAATTCTAACACCTAATTGTTTAATTTCAAAAATGGCAATACTAGCTAACTATTAATTACCAGTGACAAGCCTACCATTTCCCCATCAACAGGACCATGAGACATCTCTCCTCCCTTCCTCACACAGATTCCCAGGGTTGGGGCTAGAAGGAGTCTGCGTCCTGTCCCTCAAACTGTATTTCAAAAGTAAATAGAGCATATAAGGTAAGCCATGATTTATATTTTTGGTGTCTTTCCTGACCTCAGTTGAGAACCTCATTCCCTAAATTCTCCTGCTTCACTTTATTTCTTTAATGACAGCTTCATTGAGATATCATCCATATGCCACACAATTCGCTCACTTCAACTGGACATTTCAACGGTTTTTACTTCACTCACACAGTTGTGCAACCCATCCCCACGATCAATTCGGGAACACTTCACCATCCCAGAAGGAAACCTGCACTCATCAGCAGTCTGTTTCCTCCCTAACACCGAGCCCTATACAACCACTAATCTACTTTTTTGTCCCTTTGAATTTGCCTACCCTGGAGATTTCTTATAAATAAAATCAAACAATATGTGGTCTTTTATGACTGGCTTCTTTCACTTAGCATAATGTTTTCAAGGTTCATCCATGCTGTAACATGTGTCAGTACCTCACTTCTTTTTATTGCCAGATACTCAATTGTATGGATATATTTACAACACTTTATTTGTCCATAAGTTAATATCGTTTTACTTTTTTAAGATTTTTTTATTTGAGAGAGAGAGAACACATGCATGCACAAGTGCAGGGAAGGCAGAGGGAGAGGATCTTAAGCAGGCTCCCCACTGAGCACAGAGCCCAATGCGGGACTCGATCCCAGGGCCCTGAGATCATGACCTGAGCCGAAATCAAGAGTCAGTGGCGTAACCGACTGAGCCACCCAGGCATCCCCATTTTACTTAAACCCAAATTGTGCTTGCTTTTATACTTTAGGTAAAATAATCTCTGCCTTAGTCTGTTGTGTTTATCTTTAGCATTCTCTCATAGTTTGATGATCAATCGGCCCCCTACAACCCCCCAGAGTTGCTAAAGCAACTGTCACCTACTGGAGTCATTAATCATTCTCTTGGTCACCGGATCTGAATCCCCTTCCTTCTGACATAGAGTCCCTCTTCCTACCATCAAAGAGAAAATGCCAGGTATGCCCTTTTCAATTCTCTTGCTCTTGGACATGGGGGGGAGGGGCCATAATGATCATGAATACTCATCTCTAGTGTTTGGATCAAAAACTAATGACGAGGGGTGCCTGGGTGGCACAGCGGTTAAGCGTCTGCCTTCGGCTCAGGGCGTGATCCCGGCGTTATGGGATCGAGCCCCACATCGGGCTCCTCCGCTATGAGCCTGCTTCTTCCTCTCCCACTCCCCCTGCTTGTGTTCCCTCTCTCGCTGGCTGTCTCTATCTCTGTCGAATAAATAAATAAAATCTTTAAAAAAAAAAAAACTAATGACGAGAGTAAGGGAGCGTGTAGATTCCATTACTAGTGCTGGGAGGCAGCAACTACACCCAACTTCCGTGTCCGGGGTCGGTAACGCTGGTGGGCCCCTACGAACTGCAGTGTTCGTAGCACCGGCAGGAAGCCCTCCCTGGGTCAGCTCTGCAACATAACTGAAGGCCTTCTCCTGGCCCTCTGGCCTGAACCCCATTCTCAGGCACTTCCAGAGAGGCTGTGAGCCACCCAATATATTTCTCATACATTCCTGTTCTGCTTAAATGTGCTTAAATCAGTTTCTGTTGCTTATAACTAAGACCTTGATTGATACAGTATCTTGATCCAGTTAATCTCACCTATTTTTGGCATTATATAATGTCATTAAATATAAATTTCCTCTGGGGCACCAGGGTGGCTCCGTCGGTTAAGTGTCTGCCTTCTGCTCAGGTTATGATCCCAGGGTCATGGGCTTGAGCCCCACCTCAGGCTCCTTGCTCAGCGGGGAGCCTGCTTCTCCCTCTCCCCCCACTGGTGCTCTCTCTCTCTTTAAATATACGTTGTGTGTATATATACACACACACATATATTTCCTCAAAGCACAGATGGGATCATATGTAAGACATGTTTGGGAAATATATGTATAATATTAAGACTGTATATTTTCAGGGGCACCTGGGTGGCTCAGTCGGTTAAGCATCTGCCTTCGGTTCAGGTCATGATCCTGGGGTCCTAGGGTCATGCCCCAAGACCAGCACTGGGCTCCCTGCCCAACCGGGAGTCTGCTTCTCCCTCTGCTTCTACCCCCACGCATGCTCTCTCGCTCACTCTCTCTCTCAAATAAAAGATCTTTTAAAATACTGCATATTTTCAGTGATTCTAAGAGAATGAAAAAGAGACAGCATGATATATATAAAAAACATAGGCTTTGAAGTCAGAAAGCACTGCTTTTCATTGCTTATTTGCTGTGAAAACTTGGGGAAGTTACTGGAACTCTCTGGACTTCAATGTTCTCATTGGAAAAATGAGGATAGTAACACTCATTCTGTAGGACTATTTCCAAACTGAGATAATATGTAAAACACCTAGCCCAGTATCGGACATGTATTCGATGCGAACTCAACTTCTGTAGTCTCACCCTCCCAACCTGCCCATTAGCTCAGTGTCAAATCCAAACTAATCTCCTCCAGGAATTCTTTCTTCCAAAGCAGGAAAAAAGAAAATAAAATTCACTCCTGGATTCAATCCAACCAAACGTACGGACCCCAGTGAAACAACATTCTTTTTTATGTTTAGTGTACTAGTTAGCATGTTATCTTTCCTTTATATCTACAGAAGTACATGATCTTTCTTACATGTATGTCTAGCTTCTCAGCACTCCTTATATGTCAATTACTCTCCCTATATCCACGAAGGCACATATTAAGTTGCTAAACTTGATCTTACTAACACAACTGCCCTAACAAAAAGAAAATGAATTAGGGCAAACGTAAAGGCACTCAGTTCCCTAAGGATAGGTCCAGTTCCCCTGGGCTGCTCGGCCAGCGCGGGAGCCAGGCGCATGCCTGTGCCCACTCTCCTGGTATGTGAGAAGGAGGGGGCGGCAGCAGGGGCGGGGAAGACCAGCACTGAAGAGGACATGGGACGTGCTCCAAGGAAGTGGAGGCCCTCTGTGCCGGTGCCTCACACAGCTGATCTGCGATATCTGAGGGGCTTTCGAGTATCTGACTCAACCGCCTCATTTTACAGACACACAAGGTGAGGCCTGAATCTGCCGGCTGACTCTGCGGTGTCCAACAACTACTGAGCGGCAGAGCAGGGGTTAGGACCCAGCTCTTCCAGTCCTGGACTTGGGATGTCTTCCCACGTGGGCATCCGGACGGCTTCTGGTCTAGAATCACAATACTGCAGACACCACCAGGACAGGGGGTGCCAGGACATGGCCCTCCTCACCCAGGTCCAGTTGCTCGCGGACACCTGCCAGGCACTAAGTTCACTGGACCTCTCGTCAGAGCTGAGACTTCGAATGCTGGAAAACCAAGCCGTGTGCTTTCCTCCCCAGACACCACGGTGTTGCAAAGCCAACCGTGGTGTGCTCTGGGAATAGCTCAGAAGAAAGCCTGGGGTGCCAAGGCCAGTTATTTTGCTTCCAAACTCAATTAGGTTTTATTTATTTATTTATTTTTAAATATTTTAACTTGTTTGAAAGAGCGAGCACGCGTGAGCAAGGGGGAGGAGCAGAGAGAGACGGAGGGGGGAGAATCTCAAGGAGACTTCCAGCTGAGTGTGGAGCCCAACGCAGGGCTTGATCTCACGACCCTGAGATCATGACTTGAGCTGAAACCAAGAGTCAGATGCTTCCGGACTGAGCCACCCAGGTGCACCCATGGATTAGGTTTTTTTAAATAAGATGTTGTTTAACGTACTTTGTCAACACTCTCTCTGCTCCATGTTTTCCACGTTTAAAAAAAAACAAAACTGCTAAGTCAACTTAAGGAAGGAAATGGGACCCTGCATTAGGCCTGCGTGCTGTAAAAGTCCTCGTAAGTCACTAAGTAGCACAGATCTCATGTCTTTCATCCCCACTTCTCCATGACAACAACCGTCCACAAGTTAAAATTCAGCAGTTCACAAGACTGAGAGAGCAAAGGTTGCTTTCCTGAAGTTCTAATAATCCTGGAAAATAATTAAGCCCTGGTAATATCCCTTCTGCCACTGTCCAAAGCCACTAAATTCCCAGCACCAAAATAAACTCTGTATGGAGCAAAGACTTAAACATCAGGCCCTGAGCCGAAGGCAGACACTCAACGACTGCCCCACCCAGGCACCCCTAATTTTCTGATGTTAAAAGCCCTGCATCAAACTCAGCTCCACGGCCAGACGCTCTGTGACCTTAGTAAAGTTAACTAGCCTCTCTTAGCTTCCTCATCTGTAAAACAAGATTTTATATCATCTACTTCACAACCTATTGTTAAGTTCCAGGGAAGGAACACATGGACGTCTTTTAGAAGAGACCATCAACACCTGCACTCCCCACCTGCACTCCCTGTTCGCCACTTACAAAGACAAGTAACCATAGTTGGAAAGTGTCCTACGTACGTATCATTCTAATTCTTGCTTGATATTAAAAAATTATCAGTTATTGGAAGAGTAATCATTAAAATCAGGTTTACAAAATTTTTTATAAATTGGAGAAATGTAAAATATTCACAGAACAAGTTAAGTATGGGCATCTCAGTGAGATTCTCCACAACATTACTATCTATAACATTAAGGGCAATTCTTGTTAAAAGGGCAAAAGTACAGCATCGGACATTGTCAAGCATGGATTTCCATCAACACGTAACCTAACCTCTCTCCAAGAGGGCACCTTAGTTGAAGTTCTGCCCATTTGAAATGCTTCGCTGTTCTAATCTTAGCTCTCTCATGGTCTCTTTCAAGGGATAAGCTTGTCTTTCACTGCTAATTGAACAAATCAATCCTCACAACCAGACTGGTGACATAGGACACTCATGTGTACCCACTCCCACTGATGGCACAAGGAAAAAACACAGTCCCTATAGGCCAGTGACTACGGTCCATATTTGGCAAGAACTTTCTAGGATTCAGGAGTAAAAATCAATCTAGCACCTAGTTAGGAACTGACTGGATATACTGTTTAGAGACTATCGTATAAATAACGCAAGAGAACAAAATAAAGAGGCTTTGACTTAAACACGGCAGCCATACCTACTTCTAGAGGCTGAAACCAAATGGTAAACTTTTAAACAGTTTGGTTTTAAAGAGAGTAGAAATACACACACAGGTCCCAAACAATACTAATTCTCAAGGAATACACACTGCGATTTCTATTAACGAATAAGATAATAGAGACGACCAAAACATCGTTAGTTTGGGAGTGAACAGCATATTACAGAACATAAGGGGCTTTGGGCAGATTTACATCCCTAATTATGTTTTGCTTCATCTAGTATTACAGTGATCTTGCAGCATCCCTCCAGGCGGGGTGACTAGCAGTACGCGAGATGGCAAGCACGGTGGTCCTGGGCGGAGATCTAATTCAGTAACTCCCTCCCGCACAAATTACCTTAAGCCTTGCAGGTTTACACACTTCTGGTAAAGCTGAAGGTCAGCCCACTGAGTCGTAAGAAAATGATCACAAATATAAGCAGTCTCAGTGTCTTGAGTGCTTTCCCCTTAAGATCAGAAACGAGGCAAGCGTGTCCTCTCCCATCACTTCTAGAACACAAAAGCAGACCTGAAGAAATGAAAAGATAGCCCTTGCTCTTGGTAAGGACGTGTCAAAATCATCAAAGGGGACCAGATGGAAACTCAGGTCTACAGAAATCAGTGACGAGCACTGGAAACGGTGAAGATGTGAGGAGATATAAAAGACCATTTTTCTTCTCTGCTTTCCTGACAAGACAACTGATATTTAAGGCAAAAATAACAGCATTGTAAGGTGGGCCTAGAAAAAGGCATTAGTACTTCTTATGTTCCATAAATGAGTGAAACCATATGATCGGTAGGAGAAGGAAGGGAAGAATGAAGGGGGGGGGTAAACAGAAGGGGGAATGAACCAAAAGAGACTATGGACTCTGAGAAACAAACTGAGGGCTTCAGAGGGGAAGAGCGTGGGGGACTGGGCTAGGCCGGTGATGGGTAGTACGGAGGGCACATGTTGTGTGGTGCACTGGGTGTTATACGCAAGTAATGAATCATGGAACTTTACATCAAAAAAAAAAAAAAGAAAAAGGCATTAGTGTATGTAGTAAACATCAGTACAAAGAGTGGGAAGGAAGGGAACAGAATTACACTTGCATTTGAGCAGCTGGAAGAGTGACATGTCTGTTCTCCTGAAGTTAATGTACATATTTAACGAAATCCCCCCACGATGGGATGGAGCTCTTTTAAAATCGTCGCAGAGTCGGTCTTCAAAAAGTTCAAATGTAAAAATACACACAAAAGAATAGCTGAGATCACACCGAAAAGAGCCATGAGAAGTACTAAGACACAGCGAAAAGCCTCTTTGGTTAAAACAGCGCGTAGCGCGCGCACACAGAGATGCGGTGGCATACGGAGTCCAGACAGAGGCCCGCAGCCAGCAGGGGAGGGCGCTGTACCTCAAGCCCCTGAGGCCGAGGCAGCCTTTGCAGTAAACGGGGTTCGCACAACCGGGCAGTTATGTGGACAAAGACTAGATCCGTTCCTCAAACTAGTTGGAGAATAAACTCCAAAGCATCAGACATCTAAATGTAAAATATGAAAAAAGTACTAGGAGAAAATGTAGGTGAATTCCTCTTTAGCAGGAGTACAGAGAAAGGCTTCCTAGCTATGATTTAAAATCTAGATATAAAAAAAGTTAATAATTTGTCTACATAAAAACAAAAACTTTTTTTGGAAACATTTTTCTAGATATGTCGGCTAAGGCAAGGGAAACGACAGCAAAATTAAACGATTGGGACTACCAAATTAAGCTTTACCAGTGAAAGAAACCATTAACAAAACAAAAAGGCAACCTACTGAATGGGAGAAGATATTTGCAAATGATCCATCTGATAAGGGGTTAATATCCATAATATACAAAGAACTTACACAACACCAAAACCCCCCCAAATAATCTGATTAAAAAATGGACAACCTGAATAGACATTTTTCCAAAGAAGACATACACATAGGCAACAGGCATGAACAGATGCTCAACATGACTCATCATCAGGGAAATGCAGATCAAAACCACAAGGAGATGTCGCCTCGCACCTGTCAGAACGGCTAAAATCAAGAACGCAAGAAATGAGAAGTGTTGGTGAGGATGTGGAGGAAAAGGAACCCTCGTGCACTGCTGGTGGGAATGCACACTGGTGTCGCCACTGTGGAAAACAGTATGGAGGTTCCTCAAAAAGTTAAAAATAGAACTACCGTATGATAAAGTAATTACACTACTGGGTATTTGCCCAAAGAAAATGAACACCCTAACGTGAAAAGCTACCTGCCCCTTGTTTCCTGCAGCAGTACGTACAAGAGCCGACACACGGAAGAAGCCCAAGTGCCCACCGACAGATGAACAGACAAAGACGATGTGGTGTATACACAATGGAACATTGCTCAGCCCTGAGGAAGAATGAGATCTTGCCATTTGCAACAACGTGGATGGACCTAGAGGGCGCAATGCCAAGTGAAGTAAGTCAGACAGAGAAAGACAAATACCAGATGATTTCACTCATATGTGGAGTGAAAGAAACAAATGAACAAACAAAGAAAAAAAAAGAGAGACAAACAAAACCACAGACTCTTAAACACAGAGAACGAAGTGACGGTTGCCAGAGAGGAGACGGGTGGGAAGACGGGTGGGAAGACAGGTGAAATAAATAAAAGGACTCAGATGGACACATAAAATTAAAACTATATGTACAAAGTCAAGAAACCAGAAATAAAGGGTTATACTTCTAATACGCGAAAAGCTTTTTAAAATGGAGGAAGAACAAAAATCCTACAGAAAAACAGGCCAAAAAAAAAAAAAAACCCATGAAAAGACAATTCACAAAAAGATGGCCCTTAAAATATGAAAAGATACTCAAGTTGACCAATAAGAGAAATGCAAATTTGAACCACAATGAGATACTAGCCATCATCTAGCCAATTTCTAGCCATCATGTTGGCAAAAATTGAAAAGCTTGATAATCAACTCTGTTGACAAGGTTATGGAGACACAGTCATTCACCGCTGGTGGGGATTCGAAAGGGAACAGGCTCAGGGGAGAACTGGCGTTATCTAGTATCTGCATGTGTGCACCTCCCCTCTGATCCCACTTCTAGGGATGTGCTCTGAACATGCATATATGGTTATTCATTGCAGCACCACTTATAATTGAGAAAGACCAAAAGCCACCTAAATGTCCAACAAGAGGAGAACAGCTGAATAAACTACTTTATGCACACACGACAGAGTACTGAGTAGCTACTAAAAAGAGCAAACATTTCTATAAACTGATATGAGGTGATTCCCAGGAGATAGAGTGGAGGGTAAAATAAGCAAAGTGCAAAAAAGACTACATATGACATGATACCTTTAAAGAAAATAACATCTTTACTGAGATGTAATTCACATGCCGTACGCACCCATTTAAAGTTCACAATTCAATGGCTTTTAGCACCTTTAGAGTTTGTGAGCATTACCACAATTTTAGAACACTTTCATCATCCCACAAAGAACCCCTGTATCCATCAGCAGCCACTCCTTATTTGCCCCCATCTCCCCACCCCAGGCAACCACATATGTACCTTCTGTCTCTATACATTTGCCTATTCTGGATATGGTCTGTGAGAAGGAAGGGAAAATAAAAAAGCATACATATGCCCACCATGACCACATGAAACGTACAAAGGACAAGCTGGGAAGCAGTTAGGGAGGTTGCCCACAAGCGGTGGGAGAGGAGGGGAGGGAGAGATCCAGGAGGGACTGACACTTCTCTGGGTGCCTCTGACAGTTTTTACTTTGGGAGATGGCAATGTCATACAGACAGTTAAATCAGTAAGGGTGAGGAGGGGAGGAAATACCAAAAACTGCAAACAAACAAATACACTCCTCTGTCTTTCCGGTGAACACAATAACCACACTAAAGGCGGGTGGGAGGGAGGAAGAACTAATTCAGGAAACTTATAAACGCCATATGTGAATGTATACTCTAAATTGTGGGGGGAATCAGCAAACAAATCCTCAACTCTTTCTAGGAGGTGTGTTTTTTGCAGTGGTAAATGGGAGAAGCAGTTTGGAAACTACACTAGACACATTATACTGCTGAGCTCCAGGGTTCTTGCTGTGAAAGAAGGAGCGTACAGATAAGTATGGAAGAGGGGAAGACAAGAAAGAAACCCGCAGAGACAGACTGGAATGGGAAGCACTGGCGTGAACATGATTACTACATATATAGACATGTATGTATACAACTGTGTGGATGCTTATATGTGTATGTACATACATGCATTCCCTAGCTTTGACCACCTAGCAAACACACCCCAGCAGCCTAGCACCCAAATCTTAGTTTGTAAAACCACTCACTTTATTTTTTTTTAAAAGATTTTATTTATTTATTTGACAGAGACAGCCAGCTAGAGACGGAACACAAGCAGGGGGAGTGGGAGAGGAAGAAGCAGGCTCATAGCGGAGGAGCCTGATGTGGGGCTCGATCCCATAACGCCGGGATCACGCCCTGAGCCGAAGGCAGACGCTTAACCGCTGTGCCACCCAGGCGCCCCGTAAAACCACTCACTTTAAAAGGGACCAGGGCTCCTGAGAGAAATGGCCAATTCCAAGGTTGGGACAGGGCAGGTACAAGAGGAGTTTGGAAGATTCTGAATGTTAGAAAGTAAGGAAGTATCCCAAAAAGTGATGACGCGTGCCACAGGTATGCAGGAGCTAGTCAAAAGGGGCTTCGGACTGGCCAAGCCCAGGGTACTTTGAGGTAGGCGCCACGTATAAAATACACACCAGATTTCAAACACTCAGCACCCCTCCCAAAAAACAGAACGTAAACTATCTCAACAATTTTTATATGGATTACATGTTGAAATGATAACATTTGGGATACATTTAGTTAAATAAAATATATTAATATTAACTGCACTTGTTTTCTGGTTACAATGTAGCTACTAGAAAATTTAGAATTGCGTATGTGGCTCCCATTATTGAACAGAGCTGCTATCGATTAAAAGAGTTTAAAAACAGATCAACCTTTTTTTTTTAATGAGCTAACTTATAGTGTCTAAAGCTACATTTACATGATAAAACTTTCTTTTTTTTTTTTAAACACAGAAGTAATTACTACAGACTCAGGACAGTGGTTAACAGGGCGGGTACAAAGGACCTGGGGGGTATAACATTTTATTTCTTTACCCAGGTGGTAATTTCAAGGGCATTTGCTTTCTTTCAGCTATAAATTTTTTGTGTGTGGTTTTCTGTACCTCTATTTTATTTTACAATAAAATCATGGAATAAAAAAAGAAAAGAAAGAAGATATTTTAAGCTTTCGGACATAAAAGCAGATTCTTACACACATCTAAGAAAATAAAAGCAAATGCTATTGGTAGGACTGGAAAACAATTTTTAAAAACTTCTTGAAGTTTCTTTTAAGGGACCATAAAATTTAATTTAAGCTCATTTGGTTCTTTCTCTGTACTTTTAAAATCAATATGATATAATTCTAGAAATCTTTTTCTACATCTTGTTTATTAAATAATTTAGATGGCACAAGCTGAACATTGCTACAATTTGTGTCAAAGAAAAACTGAGCATTTTACAGAATTTAATGAAGCATGTCATGTCTTTGCAGTATTTTAAATTACAGCATCCTTTTTATAATTAAACTTTTTCATATAAGTTACATGGTTTCGAATGACTAAGAATTTCTTCAATGTGACGGCAATTAATCTACCTTTTTAAAGGGCGATTAATGCTGTTGACTTCTCATCTAACACGTGAAATAGCGCCATACCTCCGCGTTTGTTTGTGCTTCCCAGAAGAAGATCCATATTAGTATCCTGCTGGCATAAATTTTCTTAGCAAGAGAGGAAAATAAATTCCAGACTCTAGACTCTACTTCAAATTTTAATAAATGTCTAACAACCTTGGGTAATGGTAATATCACATAGCAAAGGCAAATACCGTGAGGTAATTCTACAGACAAAATTGGTATTTCTCAAGTAGTGCAACTCGGGTGTATGTCGGAATCGCCCTGGGAGCTTGCTTAAAATAGAAATGCCCAAGTCCTACCCAAAGGCAATTAATTCAGTCGGAATCTACAGGTGTTGTCAACACCTATAATATTTTCCCTAAATCTCAGCGGAATACTAATTCCCCTCAGACAGAAAACAAGAAGGGATGGGAACGGACCATATGAATTCTGAGCCTACTTGGCAAACACCTCAGCAATCTGTGGCTCAGAGTAAGACCACAGAAGGAAAAGATGGGCAAGCTGAAAGCATTACCGATGTGTGGGAGGCAACTTCCAGTATGTGAGACTCGATACACACACACTCTTCAGCTGATGGAGAATTTTATTGAGCATATTTAGGTATTTAGTCTCCTTCCCTCCACTTGCAAAGTACAAATAAGAATAATTCCAACCAGCCTCTGAAGAGCTTCCACAGGAGAACTGGATTTACAGTGAATGTAGCTAATATCACTGCACAGAACACATTTAAACTTCCATTTCTTATTCTCTGATTACAGTCTCCCATCTCTTCGGCACCTTCCCAAAACACCTGCTTTTCAAGAGCTCCCCCCCCTTTTTTTTTAAGATTTTATTTATTTATTTGACAGAGAGAGAGAGAGACAGCCAGCGAGAGAGGGAACACAGGCAGGGGGAGTGAGAGAGGAAGAAGCAGGCTCCCAGCGGAGGAGCCCAATGTGGGGCTCGATCCCAGAACGCCGGGATCACGCCCTGAGCCGAAGGCAGACGCTTAACGACTGAGCCACCCAGGCGCCCCTTCAAGAGCCCCTTCTAACCTCTTATTCCTTCCCTATCAAGCCCCTACCCCAGCACTAACTGACCATGTGAATTACTCTTATGCGCACCCCCACTACCTTCTACACCGGCCAGCAAAACCCTAACCCTGGATGCACGATCTGTCTCTGCCTCTATATGCAACAGGGTTCCAGAGAGATCCACGAGATGCAGATTTGTCCTACATTCTTAAAAATTATGGTAAAATACACATAACATAAATTTACCACCTTTTTTTGTTGTTGTGTGAGGGGAGAGAGAGAGAGATGGGTGGGGAGGAGGAGACGAAGAGGAAGAGAGAGAATCTTAAGCAGGTTCCATGCACAGCGAGCCCGTTACAAGGCTGGATCTCACTTCCCTGAGATCCTGACCTGAGCCGAAATCAGGAGTCAGACGCTTAACCAAATGAGCCACCCCAGCGCCCCCCATCTCAACCATTTTTAAAAGTACAGTTCAGACACATTAAGTGTATTACTATTATTGCGCAACCAGAACTTTTCCATCTTGCAGACCTGAAGCTCCACATGCATTCAACAACTCCCCAGGCCCCCCGGCCCCTCGCCCTGGTAAGCACCATTCCACGGCTGAGTTGGGTTATTCTCGACACCTTATATGAGTGGAATCACACGGTACTGGTCTCTTTGTGATTGCCTTATTTCACTTGGTCCTATTATTTTTTATCAATACTTTATGGTATTCCTTGTTCTAGCAGTCGCTTCCCTAACCCTGACTTACCTTAACCCTGGTACTCTCTCTTATCTTTCTCCTACTGTTCCTAAAAGGACATACTCCTTTTCAGATTATAAAAGTAATCCGCGTTCAAAGAAAAATATTTAAAAAACATGAAGAAAACAAGGCATTGGCTCCTGAATTCCTACTCCCTAAAAAGAACCACTATGAACATTAATGACGTTGGAGTCTTCACAAGGTCCTTACCGTCACTATGTTCTGTGTGCCTGTATCTACATGATGCAGAAAAAAAATGGCTTTCAACATGGTATTAAAACATGCTGCATTTTCTTTCCTACTTTTATCAGTCCTATTGGTCTTTATCCGTCTCCCTGTCCTGTTCCCTCATGTTTTAGGTCAATTCCTGCAACAACCATTTACTGGTTGCTCATCCTCCTTTTAGACCCATACCTATAAGCCACATGCCACATATTCCAGCAGCGTGTCTTCCTAGTTTGCAAATGTCGCTGTGACTCTCTGCTTAAAGCCCCTGAACGGCCACTGAGTAGAAAACAAAGTCTAAGATCTTTAGGACACCAGAAAGGGCACCTGCTCCCTGCCTACCTCATCAGCCTGACCCTATCGCCCCTCCTCTGCCTCCCCACTCCAGTAACTGGCATGCCCTCACCCCCCCTACTGGAATGTGTCCTTCCTCCATGCCTTGGCTCTTGCTCTTCCTTCTCTCTGAAATAATCATCCTCTATTCTCCTTCATCTAAGGATTTAAAGTCCAGTAGCAGAGGAATTGCTACAGATTTAGAATTAACAATCACAAGGACGCCTGGCTGGCTCAGTTGGTAGTACATGCAATTCTTGCTCTGGGGGTTGTGAGTTCAAGCCCCACATTGGAGGGTACAGTTTACTTAAAAATTTTTTTGAATAATTAAGTAAAATTAACAATCATCTCCTCATCATCCCCTTCCAGAAAGAGTTCCTTTTGCCCACTCTAGCCTCAATTAGTGTCCCTCTNNNNCCGCCTGGGTACCCTCTGCTACTTGACTTACTACATGGTCTCCTAAGGACACACCTGTATGTCTCTCTTACCACTAGTCCGTGAGCTTGAGGGCAAGGGCCACCTTGGACTCCTCTCTGGATCTCTAGTACAGTGACAAGTACATAAAAGACATTAAAAAAATGTTTGATGATTAATTTTCTAAATACACTTCCTCATTTTAAAATTTTCCACAGCTGAATTCATGTTTGCCCTTGATAACTTTCTAATGCTTTTCTACAGAGTCTGGCTTCAACCACTTATTGTGACCATAATTCCTCCCACTGAATTTCAATTAAAAAAAAAAAAGTGACACTCTCTACATTACAATTCTTATTCTGTTTTGGTTGCTGACAGAGGGGCAAAGTAATTTGGTCCAACCTCCGTACAGACTAATTCCAAATCAACGACCATTGATAGAACACCTAGCTCATGCCAGGCTAGACTTAGGGCCAACATTGCCTTTGTCAGATTACATTGACATTGGGCCATTAGAGAGCCCTATGATTGGGGGGAGCATTCAGGAGACAGGAGAAAACAGCTGTTCGGTTTCTAATAACCTTTTTTTCTACTTATAAAAGCAAAACAGTTTTTTTTTTTAATTCAATAATGTATATACAGAAACCTAAAATTACCCATTATCCAACCATATTGAGGTAACGCCTTATTGTATTTTCACCCAGTCATGGTCTGTGCTTATGATTTTATATGAATTATATATACATTCTAAAATTTCATACACATTTAAAAATCAATATTAAATCACCAATGTGTCCGAAGTTATCATATATACTTTAACAACCCAAATTTAATAGCTACCTAATATTCTCTTTTATGGTTATCATACAATTTAATTATTCCAATATTGGTTGAAATTTAGATGGTTTCCCATTTTTCATTATAAATAATGACTCAATTAACTTTCTTATGCAGAAATCTTTATCTGATCCTCTATTTCTTTTTTTAAATTTTATTAAGTTTTTTTATATTATTTATATTTTATATTAACTCCAGTATAGTATAGTAAATATACAGTGTTATATTAAGTTTTATATTATTATTTATATTTTATATTAACTCCAGTATAGTAAATATGCAGTGTTATATTAGTTTCAGGTGTACAATATAGTGATTCAGCAACTCTGAATATTACTCAGTGCTCATTGTGATAAGTGCACCCCCACCCACCTCCCCTCTGGTAACCATCAGTTCATCCTCTATAATTTAAAAGCGTATTTCTTGGTTTGCCTTTTCCTTTGCTTGTTTGTTTTGTTTCTTAAATTCCACATACGAGTAAGATCATACGGTATTTTTCTTCTGACTGACTTATTTCACTTAGCATTATACTCTAGCTCTGTCCATGTTGTTGCAAAAGGCAAGATTTCATTCTTTTTTAAGGCTGAGTAATATTCCATCGTGTGTTCATCTTTATCCATTCACCTATCGATGGACACGTGGGCTACTTCTGTAGTTTGGCTATTGCAAATAATGCTGCAATGAATGTAGGGGTGCACACAGCCTTTCTATTTAGTGGTTTTGTATTCTCAGGGTAAATACCCAGTAATGTGATTACTGGATCACAGGGTGGTTCTACTTTTTTGTAAGGAGCCTCCATGCTGTTTCCCATGGTGGCTGGACCAGTCTGGATTCCCACCAACAGTGCGTGAGTGTTCCTGTTCTCTACACCTCGCCAACACTGGTAGTTTATTGTGTTTTTATTGTAGCCTTTCTGACAAGGGTGATGACCCTCTGTTTCTTTTGGTAGATTCAGAATGGTAAACTTATTGGGAAAAGGAACTTTTTTCTATCTAGAAACATACTGCTGTAACGCTTCAACTAAAGGCTCTATCAGTTTACATTGCCATTAACCACATCACCAGAGTGCCTCTCACACTGCACCTCCTTCAATATTGAACATTATCTTCTCGTCTGTATTTGTCGATTTAATAGGAAAATGGTAGTTTACTTTTAACCATTTTAATCTGTGTTCCTTTAATAAGGACACGGAAATAACATTCAATCTCACTAGTTAACAGGCATTTCTATTTCTAACAATCAGTTTCAAAATCTGGCTCTGAAAAGACTAATCAGAAAAATCTCATTGAACCAATTGACCTGGTAGCACCTACCCTTGTCTCGCGTCCTCCTTCCCCTGTTCTGTATTTACGAAGTGATTGCCACAGAATTCTGAGACATTCACAGAATGCTAACTACATTTTATCAGCTGAGACAGTCTCCTCCCTTACCAAGTCTCCTTACCTAAGTGACTATGGATCCGTTATCCACATGTCTCTTTCCGTCCTCTCTTTTTCACTCCCTATACCAGGTCTTTTTTCAGATTAAAAAAAAGAGAGAAAAAGCCCAGGGGCGCCTGGGTGGCTCAGTCGTTAAGCTTCTGCCTTCGGCCCAGGGCGTGATCCCAGGGTCCTGGGATCAAGCCCCGCATTAGGCTCCCTGCTCCCCTGGGAGCCTGCTTCTTCCTCTCCCACTCCCGCTGCTTGTGTTCCCTCTATCACTGGCTGTTTCTCTCTCTGTTAAATAAATAAATAAAATCTTTAAAAAAATAAAAAAGCCCAGAGCATCTGACTTTGTACTTACACTTCTTCTTTCGATGTTGCTCGTTATTATTTCAGGAGCTTTTCTAGCATCAGCAATTTCCCTCATTACCACCTCTGGGCTGATAGCTTAACAGGAAGGAAAACTTGCCCTGGTCAGACAGGATCCTGTTAGAGAAAATGGGGCTGATGCGGAAATCAGTGCACCCTAAGATTTCCTATATTTAGGGAGCACGAATTCCTCTGACATCAGAATTCATCCTCAAACAGTCAACAGCTCTTGAGGACTAGCTAGCTTCCCCAGGCAACTTAACGACCTCCTTCGGATCAACTTTTGCTTTAGGACATTTACAGAGAACCTGCTGGCTTTTACTTTCCGTGCCTCAACAACGACAGTAATAGCAAAAAGCAGCAGCAGCTCTACTATGTGCCAGACACTGTTCTACGTACTTCACCACACGCAGGAAATGTGATATTACCCCACTTCACAGATGAGGAAACTGAGGAAGAGATCACGTAACTTGCTGAAGGGCACACAGTGTGAACCTGGTGCCCCCGGGGGTCTATACTGGCCACAGAGTCCTCACCCTTACCCACTGTGCTGCTGAGTGCTAGCCTCACACAGGATTATAGTTCTGATTTTAAAAACAAAGCCAAATACAGAAAACAAGAATCTCACCAACTTGAAAATTATGGCCCAGCCATTACTATTAGTATTATCATTATTAATTATTCGAGTCCTCTCTCAACACAGGGACCGACTCCCAGCAGAGGCAGACTCGACTGGCAGTACTGCACCTGGGACAGTGCCCGACCTTTAGAGGCTCACGGTCTGATTAGAGAGACACAAGCAAGTTCCAGGTGACAAACACAAACACTAACTAACCACAAGTATTTCAGAAAAGAGTCTTTGAGGCCTCCAGTTATGGAATAAATAAGTCCCAGGGGTAAGAGGTACAGCATAGAGCATGTAGTCAATGATTTTGTAATAGCAGAGCATGGCGACAGATGGGAGCCACGCGTGTGGCGAGCACAGCCTAACCGAGCTGTTGAATCCCTACGTTGTACACCTGAAACTGACGTAATGTTGTGTGTCAATGATACACAAACATATTTTTTAAAGAGCCTGCTATAAACAGAGTGGCAGAACGGGTAAGATTTCATTTGGAGTTGAGAGAGGAGCTGCATTCAGGTAGGCTGGGTGAGAAGAGCAAGCAGGGAGGCCACCAAAAGGTACAGGAATGAGAGACCTGCTGGAGGCAGACGTGGTTCCACGTAGTTGGCAAGGAGGATTCTTTAGGAAATGGAAACCAAGGGAGTTGGAAAGGTAAGTTGGGACCAGACTGTGCATGGCCTTGAAATGGAGGGATAAGATATTGAAACCACATCCCATGGAATGGCCACAGGAACACTGACAAAGCAATGACATGATGAGGACCGAAAGTCAGAAAGATTCACTGGGACACTTCTCTCCCTATTCTGAAAATACAGGTACAAGACTCCCACTCAATTTAAGCACTTCCACAAATCTCAGTAAATACTGGGGAAAGAACAAAAGAAAAACTCAGGGCACATGCCAACAGACACGGTTGTATTGTCTGTCTCCCTGTGTCCCTGTCTGTCTCCCCTTTGTCTCTCTCTCTCTCTCAGGTCTTCTATGCCTTCCACAGCAGAAGAATTTGTATGGGGAGACGGGGGAGTGGGGCTGTGGGGAGGGGGGTAAGGCTACGGAGAGAGACTGGTAGAAACGGATAGCAGCAAGCCTACAATTCATGGTTTTCCTTTGAAAGTGGGAGAGACTGGGGTGTGGACATGCTCCTAGGAAAGAAAAAGGTCAATTAAGCTGGTCAATGCTCCTTGTAAACAACTAGTGTCAGATCTCTGGACACAAAAATCCGAAGACACTTGTTCGCATGAGAGTCCTCATCTATGGAATCATTTTAGCGGGATGTTCCCAATCTGTCTAGAATCACTGGCGGTTATCAAATCTGTAATCTTTGATTTTATGGACTACAGCGCCTCGGAAAATAGGTCACATTAATTGTGTTTAGCCCTCAGGATACGAAGCGGAAATGCTTCCTAATGGAAGTACCACAGGCATTGCTTAGAGACCTTCTACCTTAACCTGGGCCACGGCATCCAGACGCAGCCAGAGAGGACCTGGGGAGCGGGACCACAGTCCTGTCCTCGCCGTGTGCTGTGGTGTCTCAGGACCATCCGTGTCCTTGAACAGTGTTGTAAAGGCTGATGTGGGGTGAGATAGGGTTCTCGCGAATCTGATTTCACAGCCTCATTCTCTGTGTTACCTCAGAGACCTCTTCTGAACCGCTTATTTCATGAAATGTGTTTTCTGCTTCACTTCTGATACTTTAATTTGTTGTTGTTGTTGTTCCGTGACTAGATCCTTAAGACACTCAATTCTCCGTAAAAAGCTCAAAGTTTTGTTAGGAATGAATGAATGTTGAATCTGAATCTACTTCTAGGTATGCTAATCAGTATCATATAGGTTTAATAAATATTAATTTAAATAAATCTGATGCTTTCTGAGTTAACCTAAGAACACCTATTTTAAGGATGCAAATTTTATACTAAGAATGTTTTTACAAGATTAAAGCAAATACGTTAAAAAGAGATAAGCTAAAAAGAAGGGAATATAAGCTTGGTAATTACCATGCTTTGTTCCATTTCAATGAAACAACCTTATTAGGCAGAAAAAAGAATTAGTAATGTAAAATATAGTTAAACATTGTTTTACCAATTGAAGGAATGAGTACTTAGAAATTTATTCTATCCCTGAAACATGTGTTTAACTTCTATAATGTTAAGGATAATTATATGTAACCTTACAATAATAGTCCAGCAGATGCATTAATGAGGAGTAATCACAGTTACTTCACTTAGGCATATTAATTGATTTTTTTCCGTGACTTCCAAAGTCTAAGACATGCAATTGTGAGAGCCTGCAACGTTACAAACGTAGAGCAGAGACAGGCAAATCTTCTCTGGTAAAGGGCTGACCAATAAATATTTTAGGTTTTGTGAATCAGGTGGTCTCTGCTGCGACTTTTCAACTCACTATTATAGTGCAGAAGCACTCATAGGCAATAAGTAAATAAATCGGTGTGGCTGTGTTACAATAAAACTTTATTTACAAAGGCAGGCAATGGGCCAGATTTGGTCCTCAAGTGGTGGTTGGTGCACCTGTGATGCAGACCACCCCATGTCCGCTGACCACTTACTGAATGCCTAAAGTGTACTCGGAGAACCGGAGATTGGTCTGGCCCTGTTCTCCACAAAGTAACAAAAAGCTGCTCGATAACATAAAGCAGCACATACTGAGCATAAATAAGTTGAAACGAGGTACAATTTAGACAGGTGGAAAGAGGGTTCATAGGGAAAAACAGCCGAGAGAAAATACGGAGAAGTTTTAAAGTGATCATGATAATACGACACCAAGTTTGAGAGAAATGCAAGACCAGGGTGGGAATTTGGGTTGGATGGCCAGCCCCACATAAAGTGGGGGGCAGGGTAATTTCCAAACCCTAGAGACCTGTATGTGATTATCAGGTAGTCAATAGGAGGCTGTTAGATCTAACGTAACTCGTAAGAGCAGTGCAGTCCTGCAGAACTTTCTGCATGTTGGAAACGCCTCAAATCTCACTGTCTAGGATTAAGTCTGCAGAGTTTAGTGGATTCCTTGAGAATCTTTCAATAACCAAAAAAAATGTATTTGTTTATGTTCACTTACATTCAATCATATCTCAAATTATGCTTTTCATGGCACATCATTGTAAATGCTTTGCTATGACTGTCTTGTATGCTCATGGAATTTTTGAAAGCATTTTGAAACATTAAAATTATACAGGTATATGGGGCGCCTGGGTGGCATAGAGGTTAAGCATCTGCCTTCGGCTCAGGGCGTGATCCCGGAGTTCTGGGATCGAGCCCCATATCAGGCTCCTCTGCTGGGAGCCTGCTTCTTCCTCTCCCACTCCCCCTGCTTGTGTTCCCTCTCTCGCTGGCTGTCTCTATCTCTGTTAAATAAATAAATAAAATCTTTAAAAATTAAAAAAATAATAATAATAAAGTTATACAGGTATAAAGCATTCAGAACACACTCCTACTTCTCTTGTGGAATAATCCACTGTGATGGATCTATAATTATTGGCATTATTTGAAGAAGGAAGTAGGTAATAAATAATTGAAAAAATTTGGTTCCTACTCTGAATTAAATAGAAAAGGCATGTAATTCTATTTTTAAAACTAAAAATTATATTTGCAACATACATTATGTAACTGATTGTGGTTAAATGTATTTTTAAAACTCCTTTTACCTTATCTACAAACATCCTTATGTGGTAAAAACTTTCTTCTAAAGAAATTACTCGAGTCAAAATTAGTATTGAAACTTGTATTTCATTAAACTCTGTGTCAATTATGTTAATTTTTACTTATCTTCTCATTTATAAAGCAGCTCAACAAAGACTTCACACAAGCCTCTTGGACTTTCCTCCTGGTGATCCCCTAAATCAATTACCAGAAAAAGTACCACTCTATCTCATTCTAGCAATATCATTTCTGCCAAGTCTTGGGAGGACAAGTGATTAATCAGTGCTGGCAGTGTCTGCCCCAAATGGCCCATCTGGTACCTTCCTTCTTTTAAGCCAAACCCAGGGCTGCTCACCTGATCCCAACACAATGAAGTCTTTGATGCCCACGGAGGAGACTGTGGTTGAAGAAACGGGTAGAAGAAGAATGGGACTGTTCCGCGGTCACTGATTTCCCAGTGTTCCAGTCACTGCAGGGACAGCACTGTACCAGTCCCGGGGCCGTCAGATCAGAAAGCAGTGCTTTTAACATAGACGGGGAGGTTAACGGGTATTAACTGAAGAAGATACTCGAAAGGAATGTCTGCACATACGCACTGGGTGATGGCTGAACAATAGAAACTAGTAAGACTGCAGTGAATGAGACACGTAATTAAGGAGATTTTTATCTAACAACGTACTATAGCAAAGTTCATTTATACACCAAGTCTTTCCTAGGTGAGAGAAAGAATCCCAAACCATGGCTAGAACTTTTTTTTTTTTTTTTTAGATTATTTATTTATTTATTCGACAGAGATAGAGACAGCCAGCGAGAGAGGGAACACAGGCAGGGGGAGTGGGAGAGGAAGAAGCAGGCTCATAGCGGAGGAGCCTGATGTGGGGCTCGATCCCATAACGCCGGGATCACGCCCTGAGCCGAAGGCAGACGCTTAACCGCTGTGCCACCCAGGCGCCCCTAGAATTCAACTGCTATTTGAAGTGCTCTTAAACATATTTTATACAGCTTCAGAGACCAACATTCTACAGCTCCTTTCGGCACACTGGTCTACTATGTTCACTGAGAAAGCATTCTTAGGTCTCAAACTCTCCTGCACTGTTTAACCCATTTTCTCTTAATTATTCATTCCTGTTTTAGCAAATGAAGATAGTGGGCAATAGTCTTCTTGTAGCAACACTTTATGTGCAAGAGACCATTTTCATCTGTATCATCAGTTTCTTTTTTTTTAAGATGTATTTATTTAGAGAAAAGGTGCCTGTGTGAGCGGGGGAGGGGCAAAGGGAGAGGGCAGGGAGAGAATCCTCAAGCAGGACTCAGACCCAGGACCTTGAGATCAGACCTGAGCCAAAAATCAAGAGCAAGACACTCGACCAAAGGAGCCACCCAGGCGCCTGGTAGCATCAGTTTTAAAATAATTTTTCGGGTGGGAGGAAGAGGGAAACACTGCAACATTGCCTACATACACCTGTGAGAGACATGTCGACCAAAAATGTGTAAAATGTGAAAAGAAGTACTTCTTGGAATCTATAAAACCCAGTAAAATTAAGTAGTTTCAATACATGTCCTCTCCCTGGCTAACCAGTCTGAACTCGTGTTTTCTTAGGAACCCTATTTATCACCCCTTTCATTTTAGCCTCTCTTCTATGAATCTTTTTATTTTCACAGCTTTCCTACAATAGAAAAACAAAAGACATGCATACAGAGTATAGTGGCAAGGTTCCTTCCAGGCACTGTTCCCAACCATATTCAGATAGGACACGGAGATCCTTTTCTATCACAGAAGGTAAGAAATAACCTGAGACGATTTACGAAGCGAACGAAGCTTACACTCAGGTCTCGTCTCTTGTACAAGCTTCTTCCAAGGCCCTGGGAGGCCTAGCAATATATTCACATGGTCATATGGTTTTGTAGAACTTGCAAAAGATATTTTAACTGCATTCTGTTAAAAGCACACACTTTCCCTTCTATGAGGTAGCTCTGGGGGCCCCGGGCCTTTGGGAGATCTAGGTAAAGGGAATCTGTGTCGGAGACACGGTTAGCTTGGGCTTAGTGGGACATATGTTCATGGTTTGCAATCACTTCTGTCATGCCAGCCGTCAGGGTATAGCAAGAACTTTCAGGGCCAACTCACTCAGCATCAGGACACAAACACACAGGGCTGGCGCACTCCCGTCTGTCCTGCCAGACCTGGTGATGACGTTTGCAGTAGGAGACAGGAAACAAGGTCTGAAATGTATGAAGGCAGAAGTGAATCCATGGAAAACTCTTCCAACCATCAAACAAGTGAAACTGCAGGCTCAAGATTCCGTTCTCTCCACACTTCGTCACAATGCAAGTCCTCTCTGTTCAATAATGCAGCGGTACCACTACTAAAGAATAGTCCATAAAACTCATAAGCCACTACCCCTACAACGGGAACAAACTGCCTACTGAGTGTTGTCAAGTCAAAGATGAGCCTCTACACAAGAAAATGTGAAAGCTCTGAAATCTGATGGCACCTATTTTGAAAGAAACTTGAGCGATGTTCCTAAGTTTGACAACGGAAACACAGACAGCAAGGGTCAAGTGGGGGATCAAGCTGAGGAAGGCAGGGCTGTCAGGCTGGCAGAGAAGGTGGCCCTGAGAGACCCCGAGGCACAGACTGTTGCGGCCAGCAAATCTAGGCCGAAGAGTGCACATAAGAAACGGTCCAGGAGTTCGAAGCCGGATGTTGGGGAACAGTAAAGCAGGCCCAGCACTCTCCAAGCAGCAGTCGGTGGCGGGGGAAGAGAGCAACCTTGCTCTTGGAGGGGCTTTAGCACCATGGAGGTGGAGGATGGGATGCTGGCCCAGAATAAACCCTCATTATCAGCATGTAAATGCGCGTGTTTTATCAGCTCAGCGCCCTGCCTCTGACCCCTCCCTTGACGCATTCTGCTTCCCACACACCTTTTCCTCCCTCTCAGGTCTTTACGTTGACTATTAGTCACCAAGGCACAGAAACGTTAATCCTGGTCACCCTGGGAGTCTAAAGTCATCCTGCCAATGCCCTGACTTGGTATCATGAGCAATGATTTCAGGTGAGTGGCCCAAACCTCAGAGCTACAGGCGATCTGTCTACTGACAGCGACTGAGGCCAACCCCTGGGTCAAAGGAAAAACACAAAAGCACCGCCTAGGACCAGAGCTGGTGCCGGCCCTGGGAGCTACCAATGGGAAGGAGGCTAGTCTTCAAGGCCGCTAAATTTACAAATGCTTCAAGGAGTCATCAGATTTTTAATTGTTAAACAAACCATGAAACTAAAGAAGAACTCTCTACCACCATCACAAAATTAGAATCTGTTTCAGCAACCTAAATTTGCACACAAAATGAAAAAAAAAAAAAGCCATTACTGTGACTAATTACTCTTTACTACCCTTTTCAAGGATAGATCAAAACACCCTTTAACAAATGTCAATTCAATTTTACTGCTGAAGATTCGCAGCAGGTGATGGGAAACACAATGTCCCTAAATACACAGTGAACAGATCAGTTTAATCTTCACAGAGCTAAGAAGGGAAATTTATTCAGAACAAAGAGGAACATAAGGCATCAAACTACTAGGGAAGTGAATGAAAAGTATATGATAACAGACTGATGTCTACAAATAGGCTCCGTTATAACGGACAGAACTCCTGCTAAAAAACAACCATCCCCCGGTCCCTTCCTCCCACGGGCTGCAAATCAATCGTCCACTTGAGACCTACCAAAGGAGCCCTGTAAATGCACCAGCATCTTGAGGAACAGACTAGAAGATTGTCCTGATAGGACAGGAAGTCCTCAAGACAATAGAAGAAAATGAACGAATACCTTCCATCATTTTACATATAAGCTTCTGCTATCTTTCTCTGTCCCTATGTCTGAGGTTTCCTCACCTTTTCGGAATGAGCAGACCCACATTCCAAAGTCGAGAAGATTTTATTCGGGGAATAAAGAGTCAGGACAGCGTCCCGACACAGGACACTAGTACTATTCTGGGTCCATCCAACAAACAACATTTTAGTAATTTTTTTTTTTAAGATTTATTTATTTGTCAGAGAGAGAGAGTACACGAGCAGGGGGAGCAGCAGGCAGAGGGAGAAACAGGCTCCCCGCTGAGCAAGGCGCCCAATGAGGGACTTGAACCCAGGACCCTGGGATCATGACCTGAGCTGAAGGCAGACACTTAACCAGCTGAACCACCCAGGCACCCCCTACTTTAGTAATTCTTAAAGACAGCTGATTAACTAAAAACTAATTTTAAGCCCGGTTTAATTAAGCCACGTAAAAGTCGGGTCCTAAGACATAAAGAGACTTTCTACAAAATAATGTTAGCATGAATAAAATATGCATAAATTGCAATCCATAAAGCTTTACTCAAAGACTATGAGCAAAATATTCCCTCTTCCTTTCACATGAAACAGCCTATAAATATTTTCTTGCTAACTGTAACATGCTATAGGAATAGTCACTATGGACCCAAAATGAAGGTTATCACATGAAATATGAAATTCTGAATGAAAAGTGATCTGTTACAATTTAAGAAATACTGAGGACGGATTGCATGATAATCATGAGAACCACAGTTCCATGATTTTTAAACACCGCCTCTTCTTCTCTAGGCAAATCCTGTGGGTTACGTGCCTACACCACCGACTCCTTAGGAATAAAAAGAAGTTACAAATTCCCATAGGTGCTCTTCTCTCAGAGTGACTACCAGTGACAGGTACGGTATAAACAACGAGTACCTTATCTATAGTCTGAGTCATAAACCATTATCTCTCTTCACTTAAAGAAAGGCAGCTTTCTAAAACTTCTTGGAATTTAAATATTAATTCCATATATAGGATCTTCTGTGTGGGTTAATTTTGCAGTTATGTCAGTCAGCACACAGCACACAGCCATCAAATTATGTATTCGTTTATGTATTTGTAGAAATAAACTATGCTGAATATTTTCACTAAATTCATTAAAATAAACAGTGTTATAGCCAAACTAAATATTTCATTTCAAGCATTTTCAGTTTCATCTCCCTTTTCTTAAAGAGCTGGATCAGGGCACCTGGGTGGCTCAGTTGGTTAGCCAGCAGACTCTTGGTTTCAGCTCAGGTCGTGGTCTCAGGGGTCCTGAGATGGAGCCCTGCCTTGGGCTCTGCGCTCAGTGGGGAGTCTGCTGCGTTCCCCCCGCCCTCTGCCCCTCCCCTCCCCCAGGTGGTCCTCTCTTCCTTTCTCTCAAATAAATCTTTTTAAAAAAGAAGAGAGAGAGAGGACTTGATCACTGGAATCCATGTAGTAAGCAGAATACAGAATCCAATTGGTTAGAAGATCCCTCACATTTAGAAGTCCAGCTAATTTGCAACAGAGAAAATAGCTCATCATAGACAAAGTAATCCCTCCAACCAAAGAGTCTCACACTCACCTGGATAGGATGGGTTCGGAGATGGCATTGCTCTCCAGGGAGATAAAACAGTGAGACGTATTCTCCAGCATACTATAACATTATTTTAAACATAGTCCTAGCATGTAAAAACTAGAAAATCGCCCAGTTGGTTAAGCACATCTTACCGGGTCAAGATGCAGACCATTAAGAGTAGCATTCAATGTTACAAACAAGCTACATCCACAGATGCAAATGAGCAGAAATCTGAGGAATAAAAACAAGTTTTGAGAACTTTCGGTAATACACACTACTTATTAAGATAGACCCAATCTGGCAAGCTTTTACCTGTATTTTCAAATCAACAAAATAGTTTGGAGTCTCCATTTCTACCAGTGGCTACACATGTTAGAAGTCATACGGTAATGTGTGGGCACAGAGGACAAACACAGGTCCCCGACAACTTGGCACACACTGAACATTACAATGTACACCTTTCTAGAAGATTAATTCTATGAGGAAGTTGAATTGTCAAAGGAATAATCTACAATTATGAAGACAAATGATAGTCTCCTTAATCCAGAATTATCTTTAAACTGCAGCTCTTGACACATTACTGGTGTGTTAAAACAATTTAATGGGTATCTGTTTTTAAATGAAATAATAAAATATATCAAAGGCACTGCATATAGTGAATAAAAGGTTTATTTCAAGAACGTTTTATTTCTGGTGTGTGTGGGGAAGGGTAGCTAAATAAACTACTTGTTACTTGGATCCTGTTCAAAAAAAGTTTGAAGGCCACTGCCTCACACGTTGCCTTTACAAGACGGAACATGGGTAATCAGTGCTTGAGACCAAGGAAAATGTGGAAGACTCATGTTCCTTCTCATAGCCCGGCAGCTCCAGAATCACAAAGGTTACTCTAAGCAAGTTCCAACCTATTATTCTGACATCCAGTTTTAATGTGTGGGGGTTTTTCTCACAGCACCAAGCAGTTTTCTGACACCAGCTGAGTTTCCTACAGTTCAGCTCACCTCTGACATTGTCTACTCAGAGACGGCGTCAGATTCCATAGGCTAAGGGCTCAGTCCCACAAGACTGTCCTCCACTCCAGATGTCAATCACAAGTCCAGGTTGTCACCTGTGCTTCTGGCTGACTGGCTATAAATTTGAGGTCCCAGGACACCCTCTCACTCCCGCCACTCAGGTTAGATTAATTCGCTAGAACAGCTCACAGAACTCAGCAAGCCATCTTCCTCTCTACATTACCGGTTTATTACAAAGCATGTAATACAGGAACAGCAAGTCAGAAGAGATGGGTAGGGCGAGGTATGGAAAGGGCACAGAACTTTGGTGCTCTCTGAACGCACCTCTCTCCCCAAATCTCCACATGTTCCCCAACAAGGAAGCTCTCCAAACCCTGTCCTTTTGAGTTTTCATGAAGGCTTCCCTATATAGGCACAACTGATTAAATCATTGGCCACTGGCAATCAATTCAACCTCCAGGCCTTCTCCCGTCCCCAGAGGTCACTCCCAACCCTCTCATCACATGGTTCGTTCTCCTGGCAACCAGCCCCTACCCTCAAGTGTGGTCCAAAAGTCATCTATCTTAGTAACATAATAAAAGACACTTTTATAGTTCTTAGCACTTCGTTAACTTAAAGGCTTTTAGGAGCTGTACCAGAAATGGGGACAAAGAGCAAATACATACGTTTCTTATTATGAACCACAGTATAACACAACCACTCTGTCTCAGGAGAGGAGGGGGACATATTCCGAAGAGGGCCCTTGTCTCTGTTCCACACACCGCTGGAGTGTAACGGTCTTTCTGAAGCAGCAACAAGGTTGGAAAGCTCTGCGAGAACATGGTTAGACCCGAGAGATCTGTCCAGCTTTGTGTGGAGATGCAGAGACCCCTTAGGCCCTCCTATGACAACTGGGTAGTGGCCGATAACAGAGCCTTCCATACTTAACAATCACGATGAGATGGAGAGCCACAACAGAGGGAGCCGGCCGTCACCGTGACACACAGGAACATCCTGTCCATAGCTCTATCAAATGGCTGTAAACCTGGCAAGTCTAAAATGTAGAATAAAAGAATGAATCTTTCTTCTCAATTGTAAGGTTCAATCTGTTAAAATGACTGTTTCCGGCCCCCCCCCCCAGGTTCACCCCATTCTCGTCATCGACACTGAGCAGACGTTGCCTGCGATCTAGTCACTTTCTAGCCGGACTACCAGGTCCATGGACACTGGCGGATGAAGGTCTCCACAAGAAACTGTCCTTTCTTAAAAGCTAAAAGAAATAAAGTTCACTACACCTAAATTAAGTAGTCAAAACACTGTATCTTTTAGAATTAAGGCATCTAAGAAAGGGGAAATCTTTACTCTTGGGGAACCAAGTGGCTCCATCTCCAAAATAAACTCAAAGATCCAAACTTGCTAAGATACTTAGGAGAGGATTTCTCTTTTCTAAAAAAGAAAAAAAACATGGAATAAAGTGTACAAACCCCTTAGATGTATATAGCCCACACATCTTACGGCCACAGAACTTTAAATCTAACTTTTAACTTTAAATTTCCTCACAATGCCAGAGAACATTCTAAAAGTATTCAAAAGAGACAGCAGTGAAGTCTCATTCAAAATGCTATTCGATACTAAAAAAAAAAAAAAAAAAAAAGCAGCCACCACCAAGTCAGCTAATCAGCTATTTCCACTTTCAATGAAGACTTGGATCACGAGTTATTAAAACAAATCAACCAGCTTAGATCTCAGTTATCAAACACGTTTATACTTAAAAATCAGTCTCAGCGAAAAGAGAGGACAAATCCATAATGATAAAAGATGGGTTTAAGAAAAGGAAATTTTCATTACTGAAGAAATCCCTCCTTTCTCATGGCTAAGGCTCAATCTATTACTTAGCAAAAACACCTAGTGAAATTAAAAAGATCTTCAGGAGCTATATTTCAAGCAATTCTTTTAGAAAACCAAAGGAATGGAAAAGAACTTGCAGGGGCCAAGGGGGAGTCATTATCTCCAGGTTCGTTTGGTTTTGTTTTCTGGATTGATCGATCTCAAAATAACCTTGGATAGTCATTCAGAGCCACACCAAGTACCAGCTGGTTCCCTTCCTGCAACCTCTTTGTTAAGCAGACTCCCAGCAGCATATTAACACCCAAACGAACGAGGAAGACCAACTGGTAAATTATGGGTATATTTAACTCTTTGCATTGTGAAATCAATACACTACAGAAACAATCTGAATATAATGTATTTACCCAGCATCTTGGTTACACAGCTCAGAAAGGAAGTAACTCCGTGAAAAGGACATGGGCTGTGGTATCAGAAAGATGAGGTTTCAGCTCTACCACTGATTATGGAAGTCTGGATGTTACCCACCTAAACCCTAAACCTCAGTTTCCTTAGTTGTAAAGGGTAAACGGGAATACCTACTTAATAGGGTTAAGAATTAAATACAAACATGTATGTGAAGCAGATAGTACATGGCCTGGCACATTATAGGTCTCAAATATTATTTACTTTGTAAATAATCATGCTTATCTCAAATCCCAGAAAGTATTTTTTTTTAAGATTTTTATTTATTTATTTGAGAAAATGAGAGAGATCACAGACGCAGGAGAGGGAGAAGCAGACTCCGCCGTGGAGCAGGGAGCCCGATGCAGGACTTGACCCCAGGACCCTGAGATCATGACCTGAGCCGAAGGCAGAAACTTAACCGACTGAGCCACCCAGGCGCCCCACCAGAAAGTACTTCTGATTTTCAATTCATTCATCTACGAAGAGAGGGAACTGAAACAGAGGTCACTAAGGCCACTTTCAGAAGCGATGTGACCCACTGAAGTGCTATGATTCCATGGTAATGAGGTACAGACATGATTATTATATTTTGATGGCTACATTTTCTCCTATTTGAACCACAAATTTACAAACTGAAAGTTCTGAAACACTTAACATGAAGAAAGCACTCTGTCATAAGTTGCCATAAAATAATTTTTGAGAGGGGCGCCTGGGTGGCTCAGTCGGTTTAGCATCCAACTCTTGATTTTGGCTCAAGTCATAAATCTCAGGGTCATGAGATCAAGCCCCACATAGGGCTCCACACTCAGCACTGAGTCTACTTAAGATTCTCCCCGTCTCCCTCTGCACCCCCGCCGACTCTCATGTTCTTTCTCTAAAAAACAAATAATAATAATGAAAATAATTTTCAGACACACAAAGCCTGAGGTATAGCAGTTCTTTCCTAGGAATTTGTCACACAAAAATGCTCACACAAGTAGGTGAGGATGTGTGTACCCATGTTCACAACTGATACGATGACAGTCAAAGACTGGAAAGAACCTGCATCACAGGGGAATGTTTGCATTATGGTAGAACTCATATAAGGGCATTGTACGCAGTCTCAGTATAAGATCTAGCAAGATTTAGATCAAATATTGTTGCATTAGAAAAGCTGCAATGTATATATAGCAGAATCCATCTTGGAGATTTTTTTTAAAGGTTGTATATGTGCATATATAAATGATTGGTCTACTTACTTTCTGTCTGCTGAGAAAAAAAGTAGGAACAACATATTCAAATCAGTTTGGTGGTTACCAAGCAGGAAGCAGGAGATAGAGGAATGCCTTCTGTACTTCATAAAATATGAACAGAAGAAAAGTTTTTAAATAGAGGGAATAGGACTAATGACTAATTTTTACTTCCTTTAATGTGTTTGAGTATTTCCCAAATTCTCTATAACGTACCATAAATGTTTAAGACTAAGAGACTCCTTTATTATTTCACGTTTTTAAAAAAGCTACTCTCAGTGAACAACGTGTTCCCACGTTAGTTTTGTGATACTACAAGCTTGGTAATACTTCTGTAATGCTACAAGCTAGAAATGTGTTAAAGAGTAACTATTTAATTCCCTAAAAACAGAATCATAAAATGAAGCACTTGCACAATTTTAAAAAATAGGAATAGAACTTACTTAAATGAATAAGTTATCAAAGATCTACAGCAAACATTATACATAATGGAGAAGCTTTAGAATCATTCCCACAAAAGTAAAAAACAAACAAGGGTGCCCTCCATCCCTGCCTCTATTCAACATCGTGCAAAAGCCAGTGTGTTAGAAAAAGAAGTACAAGACAGCATGGCTGACCGCATGGAAAATGCAAAAGTGTCTGCAAACTATAAGAACTAACGCGAGTTCACCGAGGTTCCTGAATCCAAAGTGCTCCGCTGACAGCTAGAACAAGTAATTGACCAAAAGTTCTATGCACCATATCAACAAAACTATAAATCAGTTAAGAATACGTTAAGATATGTCCAAGCCTCTTGTGGAAGAAAACTTATGATATCTTATTCAAGAATATAAAAAAGCTGAATAAATGGAGTCATGTGCCATCACCGTGGACAGGAAAACTTAGTGTCATAAAGAAGTCAGTTCTCTCCACATCATTTGCAAACTTAATCCAGATCCAAATGAAACCCTTGGGTTTAGAGTTATTTTCTAGCGTGTGTGTTATTCAACAAACTACTCCTAAAATGCGCACGGTAGAAGAACAGCCAGCAACAGCCGGGACAGTTCTAAAGAACACAAATTGAGTCTTGCTTTCTCACATATTAAGATTTATTATATAACTATTATGATGTAACTATAATAATTAAGAGTGTGGTATTAGTGCAATTAAAGATAATGCAGTTTTTAAAAAAAAAAAAATTAAGACTCCAGAAACAGACCCTTAAGTCATTATTAAATCCATGGGAAAAGGATAACTAATTCAATCAATGATGCTGGGGCAACTGGTTAGCCACACAGAAAAAAAGTAAAATAAAATGCTGCCATGGACTGAATTGTATCCTTCTAAAATTCCTATGTTGAAGCGGTAACCCTCCATGTGGTAGTTTGTGGAGATGGGGCCTTTGGGAGGTAATTAGATTTAGATGAAGTCGTAGGGTCCCCATGATGGGATTAGAATCCCCATAAGAAGAGACACCAGAGAGCTGGCACATATCCTCTCCCCCATCCCCCACCATGTGAGGACACACAGAGAAGGTGACCGCCTGCAGTCCAAGGAAACAGTGCTCACCCGAAACCTACGACGCCGGCCAGCACCTTGATCTTGGACTTCCAGTCTCCAGAACCAGGAGAAATTAAGTTTGTTGTTAAAACCACCAGTCTATGGTATTCTGTTATGGTAGCCCGAACTGACTAATACATACATCTACTTTATAAAAATGTAAAAAAAAAAAAAAAAAAAAAAAAAAAAGTGAATTAAATAACTAAACATGAAAATCAAGAAATTTAAAGAAAAGAAAGTAAACATACTCATAAGCTCTTGGGAGAAAAGAAGGATTTGTTAAAGCAATATACCAGAAACAATAAAGGAAAGGCTGGTGATTTGGTTGCTATAAAATTTACAAGTTGTGTTCCACAGAAGACACCAGGAGCCAAGTAAAATACAAGCCACTTCTCTTTCTGCCGCGGGAGGATACATGCAGTGAGGAGTCAGGGTCTGTGGCCTCGGAGACAGCCCTCGGCAGAGCGGACCACGCCAGCAGGCTGAGCGCATGCTGGCCGGCCTCCAGGACTGGGAGAAACAAAGTTCTGTTGTTCTAAGCCGCCCACCTGCTTTGTTCAAGCAGCCTGACCAGACTAAGACAGATGAGGACGGATTTTTTATTTTACTGTTTGTTCATTTCGAGTCCTATCCATAAAACAATTCAGGATCTCAAAGATTTTCTCTGTTTTTTACCCAGAAGTGTTATAGTTGTACCTCTTACTTTCAAGCCTACGATCCATTTTGCTTGATTTTATTAAATTGCACAAAGTAAAAAAAAAAAAAAAAAGCTTTTTAAACAGGTCATTTTAAGGGAGAAGATATTTTCACACATGTAACCAACAAAAAATTAACATCTAGTTCTGGCGGTGCCTGGCTGGCTCAGTGAGTGGACATACAACTCTGATCTCAAGGCTGTGAGCTCAAGCCCCACATTGGGCATAGAGCTTATATTTTAAAAAAAAAGAAGAAAGAAAAATTTAACATCTAGTTCTAGAATGCTACAAAGAACTCCTACAAATCAAAAGTGCTTGCAAGATATTTATACAGAACCTCTTTGCAGCACTTTATTAATAAACGTGCCATACTGTTCAGTCTTTTACAATTGAGAATGTGTAAACTACATAAGCAGAATAAGTGATAAAGTTATAACTTAAAACAAGCTCTGATGTCTAAGCACAAACGTCACGTCTCCCGCCAAACCCACAGGACTAGATACAGCTGCTTCTTGGAACCACACCAGCACTGGCCAGTCCCTAAACCCTCGAACCTCCCAGCAGTCTTCCACGCTTCCCTCTTCTTCACTAAAGTATCACTGGATTTACAATGTGGTCACCAAAATTTGGCCAAATTTTAATAATCAATTATAATTCATGTATTGCCAGAGTTTAAAATGCCATGATTTTAGGGGACATGATCACAGGCTAGAAATCAATATCAGTTGTCATCTATGGAGTAACACGTACAACTAAATAAACTCAGCTAAAGACAAGACCCCCGAGAGAGGTGAACTCTAAAGCCACACTACAGAGAGAGAAAGAGACAGATCACTGCCACACTGGAAAGGTCCGGATTGCATCGTAAACAATTTTAAACTAGGAATCAGGGAACCTGAATTCCAATCTAAATCCTATCATAAACTAGCTATTCTTTAGCTTTCTCATCCTTAAAAATAGGATGAAATGATTGTTAAAAGTTCTGGAAGCTGTAGAGGCTCCTGGCTGGCTCAGTTGCTTAAGCGCCTGTCTTTGGCTCGGTCATGGTCCCTGGGATCGAGCCCCGCATCAGGCTCCCTGCTGGGCGGAGAGCCTGCTTCTCACCCTGCCTCTACCTGCCTCTCCCCCTGCTTGTGATCTCTCTCACTCTGAAAAATAAAATTTTTCTTTTAAAAAAGGTTCCGGAAGTCTAAAATTCAATGTATAAACCCTTTTCTAAGATGGGTAAAATGTGGTACAGTGAACTGGAAATAATCTGGACTAAACAGGCAATACAAATCAGCATCTCGGTTTCCTTTTAACAAGCTCAAAAAACCATTAAGGCACTTATGACCTCTTCAAAATCAAGTAATACTGAGTATTTCAACAAAACGACTTCATCTTTTTTTCCTCTTACCCATCAACCTTCCAGTTCCTATGTTCTGACTTGCAAATACAATGCTACAAGTCAGTGATTGGTAGGACAGCTCATCCCCAGTGCTCAGCGTCCCAAGGGTGAACTTTGGTCCTGGAGGAATGCACCCGGAGCAGTGAGGGGGGAAGGGACACCCACCCAGCCAGCCAGACCAGCCAATCAACCCTGGCGATCAGTGGGGTGACGATGTCACAGCCAGACGGCCCTTACGTCCTTTCTACAATTTGTTCTACAGAATATTAGCCCTGCAAGATGCTCTAAGAAAAAAGAATACCACAAAGGTTTCAGAAAGGCTGCCGGTTGTACCTCATTCCTGAGTAATTCACAATAAACATGCAAATAAGTTTTTTTGTGTGTGATTTTAGAAGTGTCTTTTTTTTTATTATGTTCAACTAACATATAGTACACCATTGCTTTTGATGTAGTGTTCAACAAACGATTCATTAGTTGTGTATATAAATATTAAAGGGTCTGACAAGCCCTAAAGAAATCTGATTTATATTGTTTATTCTGGGGTTTCTCAACGCAAGTAACTACAAAACTCTTTCTTCACGGAATTTCTACTAACACTTTATAAAACTCATGCTCCAGGGAAGCCACTTTGGAAGGTGCTTGCTTAAACAGAGTAGTTAATTCACACACTACTGAACCGAAACCGAGTTTTGTTATTTGCTTTGATTCTTGCCTCTGCCATATTGTATATCACTCAGAGAGTCATTTACTAAGTTCTAAATACTAAATTGATTTTCCAACAACCAACTGTCCGAGATTAAACGAACTGTGAGGCTTTCCCTCTGACACAGGTACCTGAAACCTACCAATAAAAGTACATGGTCGAGCGAGACAGAAACCATCACCAGCTCTGTGGTCCGAGTACATAAGTCACTATTACCCTGCCAGAGTGTATCGTACATCCATTCCTGTCTGGTTGTTTTAGTTTTAGTTTTAGTTTTGATCACTCATAGTTCACATTAAAAAACAAAACAAAACAAAACTTTCAAACAAAAGGTAATTAAAATACAGCCAAAGTGAGAATAATTTAAATCACCAGAGGGGAGATTTAAAAACTGAAAATGGACAAGTCTTAAGATACTCCGTACAAAAGAAGAAAACCCAAACCCATTAAAACAACAGCAACAACACAAAACTTTCTTTGGCATTCTTATTGAAAATATAAATCATCATTTAAATTAAGATTGACTTAGATTCACACGAGATGGGGCAATACTTGCAAAAAGTAGACAACTTTGTTAGCCGTCTATACCCTTCAGTTTTTCAACATTTGCTTTCTTGACAGTAAGTGTTCTTTCTTCCTTCTAGCCGTGTCAAAAAAGAACAAAGAGGGGCGCCTGGGTGGCACAGCGGTTAAGCGTCTGCCTTCGGCTCAAGGCGTGATCCCGGCGGTATGGGATCGAGCCCCATGTCAGGCTCCTCTGCTATGAGCCTGCTTCTTCCTCTCCCCCTCCCCCTGCTTGTGTTCCCTCTCTTGCTGGCTGTCTCTATCTCTGTCAAATAAATAAATAAAATCTTTAAAAAAAAAAAAAAGAAGAAACAGTCTACCCTAATTCACCATCATCAAAAACACTTGGTCCTAGGAGACTAGCTAACAAAATGGTGTTTTTATCAAGTAGTCTTCCAAATCATTATGGCATTTGAAGACTTACTGTCAGATCTTGAGAAAAATCACAATAAAAATAATGAACCCGTCCTCATTAAGTAAACTCAGTTACTATATCCACTTATAGCTATCACTAGATATGGGGGAGCGGGGCGGGGGGGAGTACTCTTGATTAACTCCCAAAATTAAGTACCATGATTATTTAATTATGAGATCACATTCTTCTTTACACTAATGCATATTCTTCTTGCTGTCAAATTCACATCTACCATCCTCCTTCAAGCTCCCATTCAAAATGTATCACTTTCAGAAAGTCTTCACTCGCCTACTAAATGCCTATGGTACTAAGTGTTTCAAGATCAAGTTGTAGGGGTGCCTGGGTGGCTCAGTCCCTTAAGCATCTCCTGCAGCTCAGGTCATGATCCCAGGACTCCTGGGATCGAGCCCCTGCATCGGGCTCCCTGCTCAGCGGGGAGTCTGCTTCTCCCTCTCCCTCCCCCCACTTGAACTTTCTCTCTCTCCCCCAAATAAATAAAATCTTTAAAAAAAAAATCAAGTTGTACACTTTGTAACATGCTGATTTGAGAAGATGGTCTTCATCTTCATGTCCGTGCATGAATTCTTCTCAACTGCATCACGCTAAGGACTCCTTTTCTAATTCAGCATTTCTCAAATGCTTCCACTAAAGTACTCCTTTTGTCAGAGATCTACCACAAAATCAAAATTTACTTGAGGTCTTCTGTTTTCTCTTTAAAATTCATTCAAAATGTAAGATTCAACACCATAGTGCATTTGTTTTACATAAAAACATTTAGTGTTGGCGAGGATTTGGAGAAATTGGAACCCCTGTGCTCTGTTGGTGGGATTGTACAATGTTTTGACTGCTATGGAAAATGGTATAGAGGTTCCTCAAGAAATTAAAAATAGAACTACCATCTGATCCAGCAATCCCACTTCTGGGTGTATATCCAAAAGAATTGAAAGCAGAATCTGGAAGAAATATTTGCATGCCATGTTCATGAGATGAATGGATATATTCAATGTGATCTGTACACATAATGGAATATTAATGCTTCTCAAGAAGGAAGGAAATCTGTCACATACTGTGTGGATGAACCCTGAGGACATTAAATGAAATAAGCCAGTCACCAAGAGACAAACACTGTATGATCCTTCTTATATGAGGTATCAAAGTAGTCAAGTTCATAGAAACAGAAGAATTGTGATTACCAGGGGCTGGAGAAAGGGGGGAAAGGAAAGTGTTTTTTTTACTGAGTATGAAGTTTCAGATGGGCAAGATGAAAAAGTTCCAGAGATGTGTTTTATCACAATATAAATATACTTAACAACACTCAACTACACACTGAAAAATGATTAAGACGGTAACTTCTTTTTTCAATTTATTTATTTATTCATTTGAGAGAGAGACAGAGAGTACAAGCAGGGGGAGCAGCGGGCAGAAGGAGAGGGAGAAGCAGACCCCGCACTGAGCAGGGAGCCCGACGTGGGGCTCGATCCCAGGATCCGGGGATCAAGACCTGAGCCAAAGCAGATGTCCAACCATCTGAGCCACCCCAGTACCCCTAAGATGGTAACTTGTATGTGTTTTCAACACAATTTTTTTAAAATGTTTTTAATCACTTGATTTGTCCCAAATCTGCAAGTAAAAACTGGTGTTACCGTATTTACTCAACACACACAGGCATGTACTGAATGCCTCAAAGTCCCGGGCAGCGCTGAAGGCAGCTACAGAACAAAACCTCCTACTTCTCTCACACCCTCCGCTCAGTTCAACAGTCATCAAGCAACTAAGCTGTGGTGACTGCAAGGGAACATCACAATTAATCAAGTCATGATCCTGCCCCTGAGCAGGTCGGAGAAAAGGCCTGCACTGAGCTCAGCGCCGGGACCCTATTATCTATGCAGGGAATTCACCACTTCTGCAGTTCTCCTCAACTACCTGCTAACTTGTAGGGAGAAAGGGGGCATTCCTCTAGACTGCAGTTTCTCTGGATAGAGTTCCCGTAAGAGTAAGCGCAGAAAATGCCCACACGAGGCACAGAAGTCAATGTAAATTTAAAAACATTCAACTAATCAAAGGTCCTTTAGTTAAAAGAGAAACAACGTGAAGTAAAAATGGTAGAAATACCCTTCCGCTAAAGCAAACGTATAGATAATGATTAAGGAGCTTATTGGCATAGCAGGAAAGGATTCTCCATAGCAACAAGAGTGAGCCACAGCTGTCCAGCGGAAAAAATATGCAACCCAATAAGATAGCAAAGTCATGGCTGAGGTAACTATAAAGACATTTACTAGTACGAATTCTAACATTTTATCCACCAGACCAGCTGAGTTCCCTTCTGGGCGGTGTCTCAGAGCACACGGAGTCGCCCCTCAACAGTAGTAACTCGTGTCACTCTCTGGTAGGTCTTTTCGTTTACTGCAGCGTCAGTTCTGTCATAAATCCTAGTACTTCGCCCTGGGTACAACCGCAAGAGACACTTAGTCTATGAGAACAAGCTTACTTCTCTTAATAATGGCATATTGGTGGTTACGTTACCACAGAAACAGCTTTACCTCCCAGGGAAACTGATAAAGTGGGAATTATGGGAAAAGCTGCTTTTCTCCATCCTGTGTCTCCACTTAGGCCTTCATCATTTCTGGATTACTGCAAAGCCTCCTGCCCGCTCTCCCTTCCTCCAGTCTTGCACACCTCACACCCATCCATCCTAGTTGGCACTCAGAGTTAATCTTTCTCAATTCCAAAACTTACCGTGGCACTCCCCCGCTCAAAACCTTCCATGGTTCCCCAAGCCTTCAGGATCTCGGGCATGGCATGGGAGGCTCTTTACAATTCAGTGCCTGCAGGGCACATTTTCCAAAAATCTTTATGTTTAAATAACTTCAAACTTATAGAAATGTTACAAGAACAGTAAAAAGAACTCCTCACCCTTTTCATCCAAACTCACCACTTCCTAACCCTAGGACACAACCTCAGTGAGAGCAGGAACTGCGTATTTTATTCATATATGCCTGGCACAGAGGTGATACTCAATAAATTTGTGGAAGAAATTAACCTGTAAGTGAATTTGTAGGAATTAATGAAGGGCCCACTCTCTGGTTAAACAGAGTGGGTTGAAAGCAAACATTACCTCTGCTCCCTCCTGAACTCTCACTAAAATAACTGTTAAAGACATTTTTTTAAGCATAAATCCATACACACAAAGAGAAGAGATGACAGCAGTCAAATCGGGGCGGGGGCGGGGGGGTGACTGACCCGGCAGCCCTAGCAATATGAACCTTGAAGGGCAGCCCAGAAGAAAGGCACAGGAATGAGGCACGGGTGTCTCTGAAGACGGGGTGCAGGGAGGGCTGCAAAATGAAAAGGTGAACAAATCTCAGACTCCCCAGACACTCTCAAATAATGGACCCCCCCCAACACCAGCAAAAAAACTTCTCCAGAGAAATTAATTCAACTGGTAGCAAGCAGCTCTTCTGTCCCAGGCTCAGTCCTAGAGTCCCAAAAATCTGAGGAAGCAAGCTAAGGCCTGCCCCCGTGGAGGCATTCTAAAGGGGGTGGTGAGCAACTGTGTCGGTGACGGATCAGATGTGACGACTGGTATGGAGCACGGGCAGAGGACAGGAATGCAGTGTGGGTCTTCCTACAGAGCAGAAAACTGAGAGAAGGAGGGAAGAGAGGAAGGAAGAAAGGGTGGGAGGGAGGGAGGGAAGAAGGAAAGAAGTGAGCCATGCAGACATCCAGGGAAAGAACATCCCAGACTGATAGAGGTGGGTGCACAGGCCTTGAGGTCCAAGCAAACTCCCAGCGTGAACAGCACAGCAGCTGTCGTGGTGAGGCAGGTGAAGGGGTGGGCGGTCCAAGATGTAATGAGGAGCCAGATTAACAGAAGGAACCGTCAAAGCAACAATTCCCCTACCTACTGGCCGCACATTGTAATTACCTGGAGAACTTCGAAAAAAAACTTCTAGGAGTACCCCCACCCCCGGAGTTTCTGATCTGAATTTTCATTGGTATAGGTGTGGCTGGTTGTGAGTAGATTTGAAATCTCCAAAGGTGGTGCTAATGAGCAGATGAGGTTAGAGCCATGGAATTGGAAGAATTCTGGACTCAGAGATGTGAAACATAGCTGGGAAACGAAGTGGAGGGGCTCCACTGAAAACAGGAAGATTAAGTAAAAGGTGACAGACTCACGATCCAGACTCCCAACCCCTCCAGCCTCTTTTTCCATCTAACACCAAGAAGCCACAGACCAAAACTACAGGCAGTCAGACGCATATGCGTCAGCCGGAGACTGGCACAGGCAAAAAGCAAACACTAAATGCTCCCAGTATGAGGCAGGGGAAGGCCTAGCAGCTGGCGTGCTCCAAGTCTTTAATTTCTTGAAAACTGGGAGGTATACCCCAACTAAGGGGCAGGAAAAGTAAAAAACCATCAGGAAAGGTTGAGAGAAAAAGACAAGGAAAACAGAAATATCTGGATTCTGTAGATGCATTTGGGGACTGTGAAATTAAGTAAGTAATTTAACCATTAAGTATAATCACTTAGACTCCCCTGGAAATAATCATTCGGAACAAAAATGATAGCTATGTTAGTTCTGTGATGGATGGCAAATATTGCAATAATAAGTTTCTACTAGGTAGAAAATCCATGAACAGTTCCACCCATTTTAAAAGGTTTTTCATTTTCAAGAATGACAAAAAAATCTTTTGCAACTTTATGTGTAAACATACTCAAGTATATACACAATTAGATATTAATAGGAGACCAAAAGCTATTTCTGAACATACCCAGGACGCTTATGAGAATATCAGATAATGTCCCTTAATTGCACAACAACTAAGACAACTGATACATGCAAACTGATACAAAGACTCAAGCACTACACTAATAATTTATTTTGTAAATTATTATAAAGAAAGTAACAATACTTTAAAGTAACACCTTCCCAACTCTTAATAAATACCTAAAGATATTTAAAATGTAAGGGAAAAAATACTCATGGATACAATGGTAGGAGTTTGAGACCCCAAGAATGCATCTAAAATGTGCAGTTTTTAAAGATTGTTTAAATGTGACAGTTCAACCCAATTCATTTCAACAAACATTTCTGATGTCCTGTGAGGTGCTGGCCCTCAAAGATGAAAGGCTCTGCTTCTGCCCTCAAGGAGCTCAAAAGTTGTAAGGGAGACAGACACCCAAAGCAGCCATGACAACCATTGTGAGACCATGGGCCAAAGGTAGAGAGACACCACAAAGGAAGGACCAACCACACTGGGGCATCTGGAAAAGTTCTGGAAAGGAAATGAGGATTAGTGAGTTTTTAAGGAAAAGGTAAAAGTTGATTAGGGGAATAATCAGATAAAACAATGGGTGAAAGGGTAGAGAGCATGGTATGTTCTGAAAACTATAAGTAGTTTGCTATCATTAAAAGCAGGGTGAACTTGGGACAGAGGAGGCAGGAGACTTTGGCCAAGGCCAGATCTGGAGAAGTCCCATGTGGCATTCCTGTCTTCAGCCCCAAACCTTCCTGAAGGCCTCCAGGCTGAAGGGAGACAAATACCATTGAGTCTCCCAGGTTCCTCTTGCTTCACAGCATTCCAAAAACAATTTAACAATTAATACTTTGACCATGTCAATCTAATACTTTGCAGCCATTATTCTGTGAACCAGAAATTAAATAAAGACTAAGCAAGCCTTCAAATCCCTTCATTACTTCCTCTTTTCCTCCTTGAAGGGTCCCTCATCTCGCTATTCATGAGCCCACCCTCTTCCATTCTAGCACACCTGTCTCCTTGAAGGCAGGAGCCATTTTGCCCAAATGGCTCCACATACCTAGGAAACAAACTGTCTTCCTAATCTGGTGGAATAGACGGAGTCCGCAGTTTGTGGTGAGCGTAACATTGTTCTCTAGGTTTCCAGAAAAACAAAGAATGGAGATACAGACTAAACAAAATGACCTACGGCATTATTTCTATTCTACCTCCTCTCCTACTTCCTCTCAGACTCAGACCTACAGACTACTACCCCTTTTCTCTTTCATTTCAATCTTGTCTTTTATAATTTCTTCTCAACCCACCAAGCTCAAGTCTCCTCCACTTTAATAAATAAAATCTTTTTTAAAAAAATAAAACTTATTTGAGGTAGAGAAAGAGAGAGCGTGCATGAGCGGGGGGCAGAAGGGAGAGGGAGAAGCAGACTCCCCGGTGAGCAGGGAGCCCGTCGCAGGGCTCGATCCCAAGGCAGACACAACTGACTGAGCCACCCAGGCGCCCCTTAAGAAGTTACATTCTACAATCCACACATACCCTTTGCATGGACTTGCCCCTCCCTCAAACTGCCTCTTCTCCAACAACCTTTTTTTTTTTTTTTTAAGATTTTATTTATTTGAGGGGGAGGAGCCGAGGGAGAGGGTGTGCTGAGCCCGGAGACCAACAGGGGCTCGATCCCACAACCCCACGTTCACTTCCTGAGCCGAAACCAAGAGTCAGACGCTCAACCTAAGGAGCCCCACCAAGGTGCCCCTCTTCAACAAACTTCTTAAAACAAGCTGCCCTACACTCCCTCCATTTTCCTCTTGCTCATTCTTCAAACCCCCCACACTGTGGCCTCTGCGCTCTTCGCTCCACTGGGAGCCGCCGTCACCACAGTGACTCCTACACCAAAACCACCAGCGCCTCACAACCTTCTGCCGACTCATTGATCTGGTCCTCCTTTAAACCTTTGCCTTTTCCCTTTCCACCACAAACTCCTTCCTGGGCTCACCCTTCCCTCCCCCCAACAACCCCTATGCACATCACTTAAATACTGGCACTCCTAGGAACACCTCTACGGACAGGTTTCCCCGAGCAGAATACTCACTACTTCTCCACCTTCTAGGTACCTCTATCAGGTGCTGGACATGTAAGTGCACATCCATCCTCTCCACTAACCTGAAATCTCCTCAAAGGCAGAAACCAAGCCTTGTTCCCCCTTGTACCCCGTTGCTCTTAGCGCAGTGCCCCAACACACAGTGTCACCTGACAGCTGCTTCTAGAAGGAAGAATAAATCAGTAACCAGAAGGTATTATAAACTATCTCATAAATATATACACATGTAATATTAAAATAGCTCTGTGTAGATTTCTTACAAATGAAATTTAGTTTACATATTTAACCAAATAATAAAAATTACAGTTCTTATAGTTTGTTATAGTTATCCTTACAGCAACCAGTTCATCCAGTCTCAAAAGCTATAACAAAAATTACAAGGTGCTCCTTTAGCTAAAGGAGCCAGGGTGACCTCAAAAGCTAAATCCGTTTCATGCTATGTGACAAGCATCTCTAGCCTCCATAATGGGAATAAAGAAATTTTATTATTTGGCTACTCCCAGATAAGAGGGAAAAGGTACCTACCTACCTATCCACCCAGGTAGGGTCACCCCAGAAAAAGACAAGCAAGCAAATAAGGTGGGAAAAAAATGAAGATGAGGGTTACTTCCTGAGTCCTAGGACCATGTCTATTAGCAAAGTATCACACATTTAATGAATATAAGATCATTACAAGAAGAAAATATTTAGGAAAGATCATGATAGCCCAGGAGGATAGTCTGATAGTTAGACTTCAAAGTAAAAAAAAAAAAAAAAAAAAAAAAAAAAAAAAAAAATAGGCATCTTAAAAAAATGTATCTTCACTGACAAGGATGCTTCTATCCTTCAGCGAAATCACTCTCTATAAAGCTGGATAAAACCGATGCCAAACGGTAATTTCCTAAATACCTGCCACACACGGTTCACTGTTGTTCTTCAAGTAATCACAGCTCTGGAGCTCAAACACCCCATTCAATTTCAACGGCAAGGTCTCTAGCTCACCCAGGGTTTATGTGTCTGTAGGAACAAAAGATGGATGTTGGAACCGAATTCTCTCCATCTCGCCCAGCTTTTGAACTAAGAGTGTATCAAGGTGGCTACAGAGATAACAGCAGCTCATGAACAAGGGGGGCAGAAAGATTAATATCATCTTCATTGAGAAAAGTAAATCAGTTGTTTTTCACATCTAAAAAACAAAAAGTCCAGGTGCCTGGGTGGCTCAGTCGGTTAAGCCTCCGACTCTGGGTTTTGGCTCAGGTCATCGGGCTCTGCGCTCAGGGAGCAGTGAGCTTGGGATTGTCTCCCTCCCTCTTGCCCCTCCCCTCACTCAGGCTTGCACTGGCTTGCTGGCTTGAATGCACGCTTTCTCTCTCTCTCAAATAAATAAGTGATTAAATAAAATCTGGGAAAAAAAAAAAAGTTCACTCTAGGTTTCTGGGAGTCCAGGGAGCTGGAAAAAGGTGAGGCATCAAGAAAACACAATACACCTTGCAACCTGTTTCCTGACCTATTAGAGGAGGACTCCTAAATGTAGCCCACGTCCCCTCTTTATAGATGCTTTATCTGAAATTGGCAGCCCCTGCAGTACTTGCTGGTTAGAGAGAAATTAGAAATTAAGGCTCATTCACTGCAATTTCAGCGTTCTCTGAGTCAGACATCAATGCATTCAACGGCAAAAAATTACAACGAATCTCTGAAGAGATATGAAATTATATAAATGATGAAATAGGGTTAACTCTTTTTTAAGGAAAAATGGCTCCAAAACAGCACAAATGGAAAAATCGAGATTAAACATGCATTAGGTTTTTGTAGAATAATTCAACCTTACCTAATTTTCTGAGATGGTTGAACTAGATGTGGAGATGACACTGTCCCATCCAGGAAAACAAGCATAGACAAAAATCTGTCAATCAACCAATAACTCCACCTGAGTGCCTAGGATGGCGCTTTAGGAAGAAAGCTACACACGCACGCACACGCACACACACGCACGCACGCACACGCATGCACGCAAGAACATCAAGTGTGACCCGACCCTTGCCCACATGGAGCTAAAAAAGGAAACAAAGCAAAACAAAACACTTCAAGGGGCGCCTGGGTGGCACAGCGGTTAAGCGCCTGCCTTCAGCTCAGGGCGTGATCCCGGCGTTCTGGGATCGAGCCCCACATCAGGCTCCTCCGCTGGGAGCCTGCTTCTTCCTCTCCCACTCCCCCTGCTTGTGTTCCCTCTCTCACTGGCTGTCTCTCTCTCTCTCTGTCAAATAAATAAATAAATAAATCTTGAAAAAAAAAAAAACAACAACACTTCAAGGACACACACAATTCCCAGTTATCAGTAAACAAGACTTCTCCATCTACTTTTAGTCTCACACACTCAACTCTGAAGATGAAGGACATTTCTCCGTCATTAGGCTTTCACCTGGACAGGGACTACCCGTCCAAGGATCCAATGCAAAATGATACCCTTAATTTTCAGATACCATAGAAGATACTTATTTATCACAGTATTTTTAAAAGATTTATTTGAGAACAAAAGAGCACACGAGCAGGGGGTAGGGGCAGAAGGAGAAGCAGACTCCCCGCTGAGCAGAGAGCCTGATGCAGGACTTGATCCCAGGACCCCAAGACCACAACCAAGCAGATGCTCAACCACGCTCAACCAACTGAGCCACCCAGGTAGCCCCTACAGTAATTTTATTTTTAAAAAAATTTTATTTATTTGACAGAGAGACACAGCAAGAGAGGGAACACAAGCAGGGGGAGTGGGACAGGAAGAAGCAGGCTTCCCGCTGAGCAGGGAGCCCGATGTGGGGCTCGATCACAGGACCCTGGGATCACGACCTGAGCCGAAGGCAGACGCTTAACGACTGAGCCACCCAGGCACCCCCCAGTTATTTTTTTTTTTTAAATGCACCTTCAGTCTCACCTATCACAAAATCCTGTAGAATCTATGCTTATCAGTATTAGAAGTACCCTGCTGGTTTATCTTTTCACTTTGTTATAGTGACTGAGAGGGACTATTGAAATATACTTTGGCATAGGATTAGTTTTGTTGGGTTTTTTTTTTTTTTAATTCTAGATAAGAATCAAATTGTGAGAAGGAAAATGTAAATGAAGGTAACTTTTTGGTTTGAGCATATAATGACATTCTTTGTTAGGAATGTAAGCAGACAAGAATCTCATTAAATATTTGGTGCCCTATTTGCCCCTAATACTTATCAAATCTGAAGGCATAATCCACAATGTACAATGCTTAAAACCGTGGAGTGCTGCAGAGAATAACACCCCAGACCAAAAGGTATCTCAAACAGTTACCTGAGCTCACCTCCTGCCTCCGGTGCTAAAGTCATGAAAAGTGATAGCAACATCATCGTAACCAGCATCATGAATTCTAGTTTTCTGAGAGTCAAAGGAGCAATGAAGCGGGAGTGATAAAAGAAGGATAAGAAATATGAGGGGAGGGAAGAGAAAGGAAATTAAAAATAAAAGCACCATTCAATTCAATTACACATATCACTTGCTTTTACAAAATCAAGCACTAGAAGGTCATCTGTCCCCCAGGCAGTAACTATCAGTTATTCCTTGGCAACCAAAGAAAGACAGAGGGGTCACCGGCCACCACTGTTCTAAACATTCAAGGATGTAACAGAACTCACTGTAAGAGAATCTAAGAATGGCAAAAAGCAGCTAAAATAGTAAGAGATGTATTTCATTTATTCGGCATCTTCAAATACAGAGTACTCTCTAAAAATTAAATGGGAGGGGAGCCCAGGCGGCTCAGTTGGTTAAGTTCCTGCCTTCTGCTCGGATCATGGTCTTGGGGTCTTGGGATGGAGCCCCCTGTTGGGCTCCCTGCTCAGCAGCAGTCTGCTTCTCCCTCTCCCTCTGCCCCTCCCCCCAATTCGTGCACACACGCTCTCTCTCAAATAAATAAAACTTTTTAAAAAAATAAAAAATTAAATTTGAGATAACTAAGAATAACCTATCTTTAAACTATCATTTATTGAGTATGCTACATTTAATTTAAAATGCTCTTTTCATGCTGGGCACAAGGCAACCTTCCGTGGTGACCCTGATCAACCATTATAAATGGCACTCTGGGGTACAGATACCTGGGGGGCTCCTGCCTCCACGGGAATGAGCATTTCCAGTTACCGCTTCCATGTGCCTAGTTTCCTGACACCGGGTTGCCGCTGTCGCTCCTTGCTCTCCTCCCCAGGCTCGCTTGCCCCTACTTTTCCCTCCCCTCTTCGAATTTGCTGACCCTACTTTTCAGGCTCCCTTTCCGGCTCCTGCTATTCCCTCGACTCAAACACCCTTCCCCAAAGCCACACGGTCTCCCGTTTGCCAGCACGGTTATCTCACCAAATTTTCTGATCTGTCAGTCCGACAGCTGAAAACAACGTCTTTCGGTCTCATGTGCATTTTCCGATCATGAGTGGGTTGAGCATCTTCTCCCAAGTTTAGGAGCCATTTGCATTTCGTTTTCTGTGAACAGTCTGCTTCTAGCCTTGGCCCATTTTCAATGAGGTTGTTAAAACTCATTATCTATACTGCCAATCAGTTCTCCGTAATAGGAGTTACAATCCTCTCCACCAACCCCCACCCCATGTGCATAGTTATTTGTCTTTCGTCTTTGGTTACGGTGTTTGCCAGGTAGTCTTAATTTTTGTGTAGTCAAATTTAGCAGTCTTTATGGTTTCTGGGTTTTGTGAAATATTTAGAAAGAGCTTCCCCTTCTGACGTTAGAAAACAATCTGGAATGATTTGTTCTAATACTTTTATGGGTTTTTTTTTAATTTTACACTAATATTTTGATTCACATGGACTCTATCCTATTACCCAGTATGAGGTTTGAATCCCACTTCTTTCCCAGATAGTGACTCCACTTGTGCTAGGATCACTGATGAGCAAATCCATCTTTTTCCCAATGATTTGGAATGCTTTGGGGTCTTTTGCTTATGTCATGATACCCTGGTGCTTAGGATTTCTGGTATAATGACTTTCGGGTAAACTAGAATTACAGTGGTTGAGACTTCAGGCATTGCTTTACACCTCCTGAAAGGACCGAAATTTACTCTCTCCGTAAGCCCCTCGGGGCAGGTATTTGGGACCCATATACCCTTATCTGAATAGCCAACAATAAGTGTTTAATGAATGTTCTTTGAATGAATACTAACCCCCATTTTTAAAGATCAAGCATAGAGACTGAAGTTCTCTGAGGGTTTAGAGAAGAGTTGCATCACTGTTGAATTAACTCTGTTTATGTCCCAAGAGTAATTTTGCCAAACTTCCCTGCTCACCCTAGCCCTTTCTTCTTCAACACAAGTCCTTCAGTCCAGTCAATAGCAACCAACCTCACTAGAGTGGATGAACGCCTAATCGCAATTCAACTAGTGACATTACAACCAGTATGGAAGATGATTTGGCAGTTTCTTAGAAAACGGAACATAAATCCACCCTATGCCCCAGCATTTCCACTCCTAGGTATCTACCCAAGAGAAATGAAAACAAACGGCCATAAAAAGACTTGTCCATAAGTGTTCATAGAAGTTTTATTCATAATAGCCCCAAATTAGAACTAAACTAGTATCTGTGGCCCGGAGAACTGATGAACAAATTGTGCTATATTCATAGGATTTAAAAAAAAACTATAGTCAGGGGCGCCTGGGTGGCACAGCGGTTAAGCGTCTGCCTTCGGCTCAGGGCGTGATCCCGGCGTTTTGGGATCGAGCCCCACATCAGGCTCCTCCGCTAGGAGCCTGCTTCTCCCTCTCCCACTCCCCCTGCTTGTGTTCCCTCTCTCGCTGGCTGTCTCTATCTCTGTCAAATAAATAAATAAAATCTTTAAAAAAAAAAAACAAAACTATAGTCAACAATAAAAAAGAATAAGCTACATGCAACAACATGGGTAAATCTCAAAATCATTACATGGTGTGGAAGAAGTCAGACGTAAGAGATAGACCCGCATAACCCTATTGGTAGGCCTTTCAAGAACAGGCAAACTAATCATGGTGACAGAAAGCAAACCTCCCTGGGCACAGGGGAAAAGAGGAGAAAAGGCCTTTCCAGAGCCATGGTAATAATGTTTTATAGCTGCTATCTTCAAGGTGCTGGCCCGGCACCAGCAGCGTCTGGAAATTGTTTCAAATGTAACTTCGCAAGTTCCCGCCTCAGACCCACTGGATCTGAAACTCTGGGGGCGGGCTCAGCCTACGCTCAGCAAGCCGTCGGGTGCTCCTGGCGCAGGCTCGGAGGTTGAGCACCACTATTCTGGTGTTGGTGGCGGTGACTACGCAGGTACACAATTGTCAAAGCTCGTCAACACTTTGGCTCAGGATCTGAGCATTTTCTAAGTATATCATATCTCAATTTTTAAAATGCCGATATAATTCTCTCAATATTACCTTTAACTCCCCCCAAAATAAGAATAATAAAATAGATTAATAAATAAATATTATCCCTAACCCAAATGGGCCTCCTCCTCCTGTTTCCCCGACCTTGGTAAGTGGCAAAGTAACCCACCTGGAGCTTGAACGCGAACACTCCCTCTTCCGCTCCTTCTCCCACTTTGCTGCATGCAATCAATCCCCTCCTTGTCCGATTCAGTGTCTACACTGCCAGAGCTATTTCTATCGGCTCGATGTCTTCCTGCTGCTTTTTAAAAGCCCACGGCTCCCTTCTATCTAGCTCAAGCATAAAGTCAACACTCGCAGCAGGGCACCGAAAACCTCTGGCAACCTGGTCTCAACCCGGCACATCCAATCTGATCTCAAGTCATCGGCCCCTTGGACCTTACATCGCCCCAACATCGGCACAGTCAGGATGCTGCAAACATGCCAAGTGTGCTCTTGCCTCCAAGCCTTTGTTCAAGCGGCTTCTCTTCTCTCAGATGCCATCTCTCCCACTTCCCTGCCTGGTGTAATCCTAACTACCCACCAAAATCCAGCTGCAATGTCACCTCTTTGGTAAAAGTTCCCTGTCGTCACACCCAGGCAGAAGTAGTTGCTCCCTTCTCTGTGCTTATGTTTTCCTACTTTGGAGAATGTGTATCTACCTGGGCCTCCCTTTTTTTCATGCACAATTCGTAAGTCTCTTCATTTTCAGGTAATCTCTTCATTCACTCCCCACTTATGACCTTTTAATAGGTCCTTATTACCTACCAGATGAAGTTCGAATTCCTTAGCAGGAAGTCCAGTACAAGCCTATCTTCAGGCCCCTGGATGGCTCTAACCTCTCTCCCACCTCTCCCTGAATTTAAATCAAAGCCAACAGCCCTCAAAGCACCAGGCTCTCCCAGAGTCTCCCTGTGTTTCTCCCTCCTCCCCCTCACCACTTCCTCTTTCCTCATCTCCTCCTCCCGGGATTTCCTGTGAAATCGAGTCCTAGGGTCAGACTACAACAGTCAGTAACTGGTCATTAGGTGGAAGAAATAGCAGTAGACAAAAAAAGAAGATCAGAAGCCAGGTAAGGTGGCATCAGAGCAAGGAGGAAGAAGAGGTGGAGCTGGTCCTTCTCAGCAAATGCTGGAGTAATCACAAGGAGTACAGGGCAATGTCCGACCCTGAGCAGCTCAGTCTAGTGGAGATCGGACAGACATACAAACCAGTTTCTACGACTCAGCATGTGACAAAGGACGTTGCTAGACAAGACAGGACACACATCGAATACAGAGACACAGATTTGCCTGAGTTGTGAAATTTAACCAAAGCTCAGGGAGACCACTCAGAACAAGACGCTGCTGACCTCCGACGTCATCGGAGCGACAGAGTGTCAACTACTAAACTCCTGTTGAATTAGGTGTCCTTAGGGAAGTCATTTAACCCTTCAGAGCCTCAATTTCCTAACTGTAAAATGAGAGAACTTGGTCAGATATGGAGGCTTCCTTTAGCAATAAAATATTCACAGACAAAAGCAGAATCCCAGACACTGAACAAATACATGGACTTTTTCAACATGACCAGAGAGGAGAGTGACTTTTGTTTTCAATTATAAGCGTAAACAAAATCAATCAATAGATGGAATTTTATATGTCACGACACTGAGTATGACACTGAATTTTCAAATCCTGAAAACAGCAGCTCGTGATGGAGCTGCTGACACAACCTCCACCATAGAGCAAATGCACGACCACAATCAGGTTGTTATGGCAACTAGAATACTTGGGTTAACAAGAGGGAGAGAGAGTCTGTGTGTGCGTGGCAGATTTTCTTACCACTCCCATTAGAAATCTTTTTAATGTTTCACATATTATCTCACAAATTATATTCTTCACTTAGCACACAACAAGCCTCCTGTTAATGTTTTGGGATAAATGAGAAAAATAAAAAGAGCTTCGTAAAATTGGCTCGGGGAAGGAGGGAGGTCAAAGAGCATCGAGCCAACGTCCACCCCAAACTCAGCTTAACATACCTCCTCAAAGGAAGCCACCCTGATCTCTCCCAGTGAAATTAGCTATTTCCTCCCACGTGGAAGCCCCATTTTACCCTAATTCTATAACAGCTTTAATACCTATCACACTAAAGGCAACATTGTTCATTTATATGCTTGTCCCCCTCACTCCAGGTCAGCTGCTTGGAAAGAGTTTATCCTTAGTTACCTTTATCCATCCAGTGCCTAGAACAATGCAGATATTGTAGGTGTTAAACTGTTCAACTGAGGACTAAAGAGTCAACCCTATCAAATTATAAATAGGAAATCTCTCTGCAGGAACAATATAATTATTTTTCACCTTATCAAATGTATTTCTTGTAAAACATACTTCATTTTTCTAATTATTCAGAAGAATTTCCCCTAGGAGAGAAATTGAGAATTCAATGGCATGTGTCATGGAAAGAGCCATAGGCTAGGATTCAGATTCCATGGGTTCTACTGTTCAACATACCTCCTATTAGCCAGTCGCAGGATCCACCTCCTTGGGTAAATGCCCACCTCTCCAATGCTCGGCATTCTCGCCTAGAGAATGAGGCGCCTGGACCACCTAAGAGCCCCTCCTGCCTATGAACCAGTGTCGCCAATACATTTTTTAAAGGTTTAAAGAAATTTGAACATGTCAAAACCTATTCATGGTAGGGTTTTTTTTAAAGATTTTAGTCATTTATTTGAGAGAGAGAGAGAGAGAATGAGCAGGGAGGAGCAGAGCAGAAGCAGAGGGAGAAGCAGAGTCCCCGCTGAGCAGGGAGCCCGACTCAGGGCTCGATCCCAGGACCCCAGGACCGTGACCGGAGCCGAAGGCAGATGCTTAACCGACTGAGCCCCCCAGGAGGCCCCCATTCACGGAAAGTTTTAAGGAAATGATTCTCAAGCAGGTTTGGGGAAGAGGTGGAAGAGTACATGATATTTATTCCTAGAACGGCTTTTTCCAACCACACCACACACAGGAAGATTAGTTTATCAGTCTTCTTTCCTACCTCCCTGGAACACCTGCAAGGAGAGAAGTTATTTTTTTAAGATTTTTATTTATTTGTCAGAGAGAGAGTGAGAGAGAGAACACAAGCAGGGGAGCGGTAGGCAGAGGGAGAGGGAGAAGCAGGCTCCCCGCTGAGCAAGGAGCCCGATGTGGGACTTGATCCCCGGACCCTGGGATTATGACCGGTGTCGAAGGCAGACGCCTAACCGACTGAGCCACCCAATCAGTTGAGTTTGTGTTGCATGTAAATAGCAGAGACAAAAAATAAATAAAGTGAGGTTAAAAACCATCATGTGAAATGCAGAAAAAGATGTCTTCACAAAGATAACACTTAAGAGTATATGGATTCTCACATACAAAGACTGTATTCCTTCACATGCCTCAAGTTTCTGAGAGGGTAAGAATGACCAGACCCACACCTCATCCCATTCAACAGCCTCTCTCTTGATCTTCCCCTTCCCAAAGCTGCTCCTCAACCAGCTTCCCGAGTGTCAGCAAACAGCATCTCCATCCACTTACGCAACCAGACTACTCAACCTCCTGCTCAAACCAGACTTTTGAGTCATTTCAACCCGTCACTCTCCATCATACCCAGACACCCAATTCATCGGCAAGTTCTATGTT